>NC_139353.1:35546462-35571462 GCF_055883805.1 Amblyomma maculatum
CACGTGTCTCGCCGTCGGGACACGTACATTGCGTCGTGCCCGAGACACACTGGCCTCCTTGTGGGAGCGCCCGACTCCGCCTTCTCTTTTTTGTATTTATACCGTTGTTATTCTTTGCGCTGAGACCGACGTAGGAAACAGAAATATGCTGCGAGCGTGGCGCATTTATTTTTCCATGGGCGCCATGCAATGCAAATGCAGCCGTGCTTGTCGTCCGCGCGGGACTCCTTTGTAAGGCGCAGACGCTCAGAACAAGGCATGCGTGCGCGGCACGGTGTGCACCGCGGTTGCCGCTGGAATGGGGAGAGTGGGACGAACTGGCTTTGTGTAAATACATTGCTGCGTGCCCTGGGCGCGACGGCGGGTGCACACGGCAATGTCGCCGTCTCCCTCTACTCTTGTTGCCTGCCTCAATAAATTTAGGACCCACCACGACACGTGACCCGGCGTTGCTGTTTTGGAGCAGCCAGCTACATGCAATCATATTCAAGTGGCGTGCCATTTTTTACGCTTGTGTGCGATGAATAATTATGAATAATTAGGCCGCTGACAGCGCGTTGAAGAACGAAGCACGCAAACCGCGATGAAGATGATGTGTAGAGGATGCAGATGATGATTGAGATGTGTAGAGGTTATTACGTTAGGTATTTAAACCTCCAATGCCAGCGAAGTCAAAGTTGACTGTAATTATAGACTAAGCTGTGTTCAAACAATACTGCCGAAGGATGTTTGTACCATCAATCGAGCAGACAGATAAGGAACCTCTCCATCTTCATTCCTCTCCTACGTCACATTGAGTGTATTCAGTCATGCGTTTCTGTGTGGGTTGAAGATGCGCTGTTTTCAAAGACGTTCATAAAGTTGCGAGCGTTGATGCAGCAATTTTGATCCTTTTAAAATACCGCGCACACCAGTGTAAGAGCCGCTCCTTTTCTCGCGCGTTTGGAGGGGTGCGGCCCTCACATAAAGGCGTCATTCTTGAGTTTAGCTTTTTAGAGTTTAGCACAAGTGTTTTGGACTATTTTACTTCACCATATGATCAGTTGCCATATATCGCGTAGGTGAAGATACATTTAAAGGATTTTCATCACTTTTACTGTCGCTGCAGCTGGAGAACGCGGTTGCTCAGTATCCTTATAAATGAAGTCGTATTTGTTTCCAACTGAAGCATTTAAAATTTCCACAACTTGAACCTAACAATGATAGTGATGCACAACGTGAATTCCAAATCCACAAGCAGAGGTTCTGAATCGGCACTCTCATTAGCCGTCCTCTCGGCCTCACTTGGCGATTGGCCATTGGCATCCAGATAGACATCTATCTGTACCCCTTTTAGACAGCACACAGCTGCACCGTGATGCATCCTAGGTACTGATGATGATGATAGTAGCGGGCAGCTCTCGTCACCTGGCAGCCATTCGGAGAGTGTGCCGCACAAAGAAACTGCAGAAGCGAAGAAAACGCTTTTTTTTTGTAGTTTGTTTATTATTCGCTTCCAGGAAAGAAAGAGCGGCCCTTAACATGGGCGTCTTCTCTATTCAATTGTATACGGTATTTTATGCAGTGTAAAAGCAGCATTGTCCTCTAGTATACTATTACAGCCGAACTATTTGTAATCATGTTGTATTTGTTTGTTGCTTTTGAAGTCCACAACTCAGAAATGAGTTTTATAGTGCTATTATATTCTGCTATCTTTCCAGCCTTATACTCTACTCTTCATTAATCAAGTTTCACCTTGTAGGTGTTTTGCGCGATTAAATATGACCAATAATGATGAACGTTGGTCAAGAGTTCAAAAATAGCTTCCCCTTTAAAGTAAAATAACAAAAAGGGAAGACATGAAATAAATGAAGGACAAGGAAGGAAGGTATACTTTAGGGCAAGTTGTAAACATAACCCGAGAACGTTCTTTAGATACAGCAATAAGCAGCGCCAGAAAAAAAGGTGCTGATGAACGTAGGGTGTGCAAAATGGAGGCGAAAAAAATAAATAAATCAAGCAATTATATTAAAGAAAGAAGCGGAACAAAAGCGGCCGCTTCGAGCAGAGGTCAACGATGCCCGACGTATTCTTTCACAACGGGCCGGCAGTGTGACCCCCCAGCAGTAAGCGGCATACTCGGGGGCGGGGGGGGGGGGGGGGGGGGGGGGCATGAGAGAAACAGAATAGAGAAAAAAGAAACATATACGCAAAAGAACAAAGCAATGTATTTCCGCTTACGGACGCGTGTTTCTTCGACCCTTGTCGGCAGGTAGCGGCACCCCGTGGAGTTCGCGTGTGCGCGAGGTACCTGGAGGGGGGCCGCCGGCTAGACGCCACGGCCGATGCCGCTTAGGCGAAATGAATGAATGAATGAAAAAAAAAAAAGAAAAAAAGTAACCGCATTTGCGTTGCGCAACTCTGGTCACGTAACAACAACTCGCGCGGCCCCACGCAATTTCCGAGGGGAAACTTTTCGAGCCGCGTCCCACCTTCAAGTTCACGGCAGCGAATGTCGTAGGTCAGGAAAGCAAAGAGAAACAGAAGAGACACAGCAAATAGGAAAATAGGAAGCGGCAAGAAAAGACTGCAGAGAGAGGGTCCGAAAGAAAAACGGCGAACAAAATCAACAGAGATAAGGAAAGAAAGAAAGAAAGAAAGAGAAAGAAAGAAAGAAAGAAAGAAAGAAAGAAAGAAAGAAAGAAAGAAAGAAAGAAAGAAAGAAAGAAAGAAAGAAAGAAAGAAAGAAAGAAAGAAAGAAAGAAAGAAAGAAAGAAAAAGATCACAAGCAGCCGGCACGTGCAAGTTGTAACAGAGCTGCCGCAAACACCTGTATTCTTGCTGCGGCGGGCGGCCTGAAGTCACGCTATGCCGAGGCGCAGCATCATCAGCACCATCAAGAACTCCCTTTGTGTAGCGCTTGCTTGGAAGCGATCATCGCTTAGTGTTAATAAGCACCCCTCGTAAACGGCCTTCGGGACACCTCTCCTGCCGCCTTCCTCTTCTTCCAGCCCCCTCTCCCCGATATCTTTAGGACTTAAGACCTCGTCGAAATGTGGAGAGGGTTGGCAACAGAAACGCCGCACGCGTTGAGCCGGAAAGGAGGGTGTGATGGTGGAGACGAGGTGATATGCCGCCCAGGTCCTGACCCCAAATAAGCACTGCCGCACCACTGCCGGTACGTCGCCGCTAAAAAGCGTTGCCGTGATACTTGAAAGATCTCAGTCGGAAATAAAAAAGGGAGGAATATGACGCGAGATAAAACATGGAATACCTTTCTGGGAACGGAACAACTACCGAGTCTTCGGCTCACTCCCTTCGCCGTGTCTTCCCCGATAAAATAAAAGTGCAGTAAGTTACGTATGCGTTTACGACCCAATCTAGAGTAAAATGATGCACCTCGTGAAGAGGGTAAGGTACGCTGTCCCTCGGACCTTGGAACCTCTCGACTTTCTGCTTCAATGCAAACATAAAGCCGATTTCTTTGCCGACGACTATAAGATGTGATGAGAAGCAGGACTTATACAAAAGGAGAGTGGTTTGATCAGCGCGTCGCCAAAATTGAAGTGAAAAAAAAAATTCATGCATGTAGGTGCGATTATCTTTCGTTGGAGCAGCATGGGAGGGTGGAAAAAACGTCGGTCATACCCCTGGTAAAACCTGGACGAGGAAACATACCTCTGCAGGGCGAACAACGTGAACAGGTAGCCGACAACTAATAAAATAAAGCTGAATATATTTTACGGGAAGAAAGCGTAATCCGGAGTGTTAGAGGGCCATTCTTCGGGAGAGACTATAGGAGATATCCTGGGATGGATGACCGTGGCTATAGGGCTAATTCGGTGTCGAGCGTAGGTCGTCTAGGTAGGGATCATTATGGCCAGTCATGCATCTACAGGAAACCACTTCTAGCGCAGTGTCCCGTGCATAGTGGGAGACTGCGCTATACTGTTATACTGTTATACTGCTATACTGCTATACTATAGTGATGTACCCAGAAGAAATGCCAAGTTTCTTAATTCCGAAGGCGCGTTTGAGCACAGAGCAGTGAACTGCTGCTTATAAACAGATATAGGATGTAACTCGAGCGTGACTTTTGATTGCGTATATATCAATGCATTTTCGCGGCAAGGCTATGCGACGTGAAAGTCTGACAACACATAGTGAATGCTTTATCTACTTTTTTTTTTAATTTGCGCAAGTGTACCCACGTAAATGTGCATTCACCTTTCTACATATATTCTAAATAATCTAGTTCTGTCTTTTGACTCCGCGCATTTCGGCGCAGGAGAAATTCCAAAACGGCGGTGTGCTTAAAAGAACTTCTTGTTGGGCTAGTTGGTGTCTATTCATTATAAGTTAAAGGCGCCGAAACAACACGCACACACACAAGAAAAGAAGAAAGGGACAGAGCGCGGTGTGCTGTGTGGTGTTCATGCATGTTAACACGTCAATGACCGTGTTAACAAAATTTCACACGACCAGAAAGAGCCAGAGAATTCCTTAACTAAAGGCAGTGATTGGGTTGAATTTTCAGCATAGTTTTTCTGGCAGACCGAAAGTATTTTGGGGAAGGCAACATCGATCAGTTTGGCAGCTGTAGCCGTTTTAATGCATTAGTTCTATATGGCTTCCACTTCAACGAAAAAACAAAAGAGTTGATAGTTAGCAGGAAGCATGACCGAGTGACTTGTGTAACGTAACAAGATCACTGGTCGCGGCCGAATAAGCAGGAGCTGCCAACTCAGATTTCCCCTTCGAGACGTGAGGATTAGAATCGAGCCCAGCGGAACCTTTGGAACCCGAGTCGAACACTCGACTCCTAGGCCATACAGGCTCTTTCGTGCGGCCTGTGTAAAGAGGGGCTATATATGCCTCGTGATCTTTCACGTACTAAGGCCATTTTTTTAACCTACACCAGCTGCACCAGTGTAGGTAAAAAAAAAAAAGAATAACCCTAATATGTTGGCTCACAAATGTGTGGTGATGAGTATGTGCTACCTCATTCGAATTAGGCGCTCATTTTTCTGTTCTCGCCCTACGTGTGAGTGGTTGGCGGGTTGTGTCACATTCATGGGACCAAATGGCCTGGTCAAGATGCAGAAGCTGCCAACTCATTCAACTTTTTCAAAATGACCGGCTCCTTTTATATAACAGGGCGAGGTGGAAATTGAACACGCGGTACACTTGCACCCCCTTGCAGCCTTCAAAAATCATAAGCATACCTTTGGGTGATGGAATGTGAATGCCCACTTTTCTGACCACCACCACCGCCATCATCATCATCATCATCATCATCATCATCATCATCATCATCATCATCATCATCAGTCTAAACTCAGAGCAGGGCAAAAGGCTCTCCTATACCCCTTCAATTAATGTGCCATCGCCCCGTTGCCGGGATGGCGATGGAAATAGCGCCGTACCTTTTTGAACAGGCGACTGCACAACGAGACCTACCACCTCCTGTGTGACCACAGAGTTGTATGGCCTCAATGAGTTCGAAACCCTCACCTGAGAGAGATGTCGACAGTTACGGGGCATTTCATGGGATCTAAGCCACCTAAAATGCACTGCCGTACACAGAATGAGCATTCAAAGACGGGCATTTAGTATCTGTCATTTCTTCACATAGGGCATAACAATTTTGCACCATCGTGTATAAAAATGGTGCTGTCGCGTATCCGCCGCATTGATCTGATTATTCGTCCGTAATCACGTTTTTTTTTGTTTTTTTCAAAACATTCATAATGAATATCAAAGGATCTCTCAAGAATTTTTCAAGATTGCAGGGGCTTTTCTGACCAAGCTGAGGCAATACGTTTCTGCAGCAGTTCCAGCCAGCTTTTCGCGTATCTATTTGTGTACAGTTCTTCCTCCACTGTTTCAACTGCCTAATTTATTACTGCGTCTTTAATTAGTGGCCAAACGGGCCCAGTCACTCGACAAACATTCGTATTTTCAGCGAGCATAAAGAACGTCCACAGGTGAGTGTGAACGGCTGCTTCCTTCTGTCTGCAACAATGAGACAAGCGAAAGATAACAGCAGTGCGACAATGAGTCAAACGAAAGATTACAGCAGGTGTACTCCGAGGCCGAGAAGAACCACGACATTCGAGGTCGTTACACGTTGGTCGCGCCGCTCTTGATAAAACATCGATGACGACGAGGGCGAGCACATTACCGCGTCTCCTTCCTGCTCGAGGAGTGATTCCGCAGACTCGGATGAGATGCGAATCGTCCTCTTTCTCAGCGCTGCTATTTGCAGAGTGCCTTCAACGCCGGACGGACGAGCGGGGTCGCCGCTTCCATTGTACGCGACATGTAAATGCGCCGCTGTAAAGAGACCAGTTAAACACAGAGGTAGATGGGAGATGAGTCGGCGCGCGCTATCACGTGCTGCGTAGAGGCCGGGACCGCTTTCCCACCGGTCCTACTCCACACTCTGCTGCACACGTGTGTGTGAGTTTCGTGCTACACCGATAGATGTTTGTTCTTCTTGTGTACGTGCGTGTGTGTGACCAGGCTCGCACGAGCAGCTAATGCAGGCTTTCTGCATGTCATCTTCCTAAACATGTAGTGAAGGAAATCAGATTTACTAATCCTTACTTAGACAAAATTACCCTGTGAGCTTAAGGGCTAGCCATCTAAAGTACGGCCGCGCTTTCCATAAACTGTACTGATTGTATACCACGAGTCCAATATGCCAACGTTTTATTGTTACGTTAGTGGTTTCTCGTTTTCTTCAACACACATCACCATCGGTATAAACCGAAACATGAATCTCTAACTTTATTTAAATATGTGTTGCTTCTCCGTTTGTGATTCCTGAGCGAAGAACTGCCCGGTTCCTCCCGCGCTATACACCTAGCCCTGGCACGCATTGATTTCTGCGAATCGATAACGTCACATCATGTGGCTCGCACCCCTTTGATGTGCTGCTGGCGACAGCAGTCGGTAGAGAGGAAATCGAAACATCTTGTCGTTTACGGCGTTATGCTTTTAGCGCGCAATTCATACGCGCGGATCGCCAATTCTGCGGCCCATTTCAGAGTATGACGCGATTGAATTAATCTACTATAACTTTACGCTGTCCAACTACAGGTCGTTGTCGTCCGCCCCACATATAAAGCCCCACTGTAACCAAGCCCTATCAACATGCTTGCGTGGCCTAGGAATAACGTATACCAGACTCAACATCAGAGTACCGGAAGTTTAACTCTTATTCTGCTTCCCCACCGCAAATAAGCAATCCGAGTTGGGAGCTCCTCACAACTTTCTGATATCACGCAGTCTCGTTAATTAAGTCACCCAAATCATCGAAGAATCTGGCCAGACCATGTTAATTTCTAGCTACCGCCTGCAAGCGCCATGCCCGCCCAAATAGTTCGTGGTGGGCCGGTGATTCGTCCCGCCATCAGACAACCGTAAGTCCGCCAAGTGCGACAGAAGCCTATAAGTGGCTCTTTTCCAAGCATTTGACTCCATAAGAGCCGAGCACCAGGCAGGGGAAAATCTTGTACCCATTCGAGAACTAATGGGCACCCGACGGCACCGGGGATCGAACCTGGTACCTCCCGAATGCGAGGTGGATGCTCTACCACAAGGTCTTCGCTCACAACGCAGACGCCGATACCGATACCGACGCCGAAGCCGGGTTTTCTGCGGAATTTCCCCTTTAACGCTGACTAGGCGGCGCTGACGTTGTGAGCGTGAAATCACTGGCATGGCTGTGGCTGATGGAGGCTGCACGGCCGACCACTAATTGGCTGTAGAGTTGTGCGACAAACTACGAAAACATGGCATGGCCGACTTGGCAGGAGCTTCCATGTTCGATTTCGCAATTCAGACTGGTGGATGCGGGAAGTAGAACCTTTCAAGACATTTGCAGTCCGAGTAAGGCAATCTACTTCTCGGCCACGTAGGCATGTACGTACTGCCCGGTTAAGTGGGAATTTACATCGATGTCGGATGGTCGTCTTGCACATAATATGACAGCTTGTAACTGTATGCTAATGAGTATTTAAACAATACTAGAGGCACAAATTAAGGGCTTAAGCGGACGGCAAAGTACAGGTACGCGAACGAGGATCCGCCCTTAGCCTTCATATAGTTCATGAGTGTGAATAGGATTTCTGCGTCCGCGGAGGACGTCACGCCATCAGGGTCCAAAAATGAATTGATTGATGAGTAAAAGAATAGTTGTATGAGGTGGAGGGTGAAAAAATGTGTCTGTGTGCAAAATTTCGTTGATGTGGAGTAATTAGTGAATCCATTGAAGCCATGCAAGTCACTTGGACGTCAAAACAGCCAAGGACGTTGATATAGTGTGCGGTTGTCAAAACAGCCATGGATGTCGAAATTGTACAAAATACGTCAAAATTGTGCAAAAAAAAAAAACGTGCAGAAACGTTACAAGACTTTAATGTCAGGCCTCGTCATTGCGTTACAACATCGAAAACAGTCAGTCAAAAGTAAAAGAGGAAAAAAGTAGTAAAAGAGGAAAAAGTTTACAAAGAGTTAAAAAACAACGACAGAAAAACAACCTAAAGGGGAAAAAGTGCAAAGAGTAAAAAGAAAAAAAAAAGCAAGAAAAGGGAATAAATGAGCAAAAAAAGAAAAAGAGAAGTGACTGAGTGAAAAGGCGGGAAATGAGAGTGCAAAGAGTCGCAGGAAAAGCTTTGCATAAGAGGGATCTAAGTGCATCTAACGAAGTTTTCTAAATGCAAATCGGAATGTCTTTTTGCTAACTATCTGAACAGTTCTTGCTTTCTACTCGTTTTGACGCAAATGAGAACAACTTCGTTAGAAAGAGATCGTGGTTGCTTGGTTTTAAAACATCTGATGCTTGTCGTAATCCTCCCGGTTAGGCCACATGTCTCAAAGTAGAATTTGTGGCTTTGATGCTTTATGTTTTATTGTGTTCCTGTGATTTTGTCGGCACTGCTTTCAGCGTTTCATTTTGGTCCTCTCTCAGTCCCAATAAATAAATAAATTAATAAATTAATTAAAGGAAATGAAAAGAAAGAAAGGCAAATATTTCTGCAAGAATTTTTTTCTTCTGCAGAAATAAAATATTAAACCAATATGCAATACCACGTATTTCAGCGCACGCATAATTCATCTCCTCACGGACTTTCAGCGACAGTGAGCTGTGTTTAAATGCGGGCACACCGTTCAATGCGAGTTTAATTTAACGTGTTTAGCAAGGCAAGAGAACAGTGAACGTTTCCTAAAAGGTCAAAGCAAAACGCCGAAATGCAACGAGACCTGTACAGGTTTACCAGAATAGCAGAGGTTCGGTCGGGCGTAGCGACCAGCGGACCACGGCGGTTACCACCCGCCGTGAACGATAATCAGTGACGCCCGAATAGTTAAGCGGAACGCTGGCCTCCGCCCTGATTGCAGTGTAGACTTTTTTTTTTCCTTAGAAAGGGTGGTTCGGAAATCCCCTTGTAGATTCGCACACTTGTATGTTCGATACACGTCGTCGCCTTCCTTGCAGGCCACTGCCCTAACACCACCTATGGTACACAGCACACTAGAGACTGTGTGGGTAGCCGCTCTTGTATTTACCGGCCGTTTAAGGCATCCGCGTATGTTGAACAATATAGGAGGCGTTGGTCTGGCGTTAGTTGAGCTAGTAGCGCCTGTAGCGCACCAGAAACAATGATCGCGAGAAAATTGCATCACGGCAGCGCGAAGTGATTGCCAACCTTTCCACTCCCATCTCAATCGTCGTGGTAAATTGCGTTCTTTTAATGTCTTTTGCCCTGAGGATTAAGGTATTTGTCCTGCAGTTGCGAAAGTGTGCACGACAGCACGAAGTCATTGGCAATCTTCACGCTCCCGTCTCAATCGTCGGCGTAAGTTGTGCTCTCTTAATGTATTTTTTCATTAGGATTAAAGTCTTTGTTCTGCAATTGTGAAAGTATGCATTATTTTTGGTTTTCTCCTTCATGTTATTTGTATTTATCGCCAGTCCCCTCATTATCAGCATGAGCTCACTTCAGGATGTATCTCCCACATCTCTTTGACTAACATTGTCCAGTACCAGCTACGCACCCCTTCCTAATCTCATCCGTCCGCTCGACTTTCTCACGCCCCTGCTAGACTTACCTTCTTAAGAAATCCAATCGGTAACTCTTATCGACCACCAGCTATCTTGCCTTCGAATTACATGCCTTTCCAAGTCCATTTATGTTTTCTTCATTGCGAGCACGACGTTATCAACTCGAGCTTATTCCAATCCTCTTACGTGATCTCAACAAGCCCTGAAGCCAAAGTAAACAGATAATAAGCAAGGGACGTAATTAAGTGGGATAGCCAATAGGAAGTCAGAGATTAGGGCTTTAAAGCAGGCTTAAGCCTCGCTGGCACTAAGCACTCCCCCGCTTTGTTGACAGTGCTATTAAAACCCGCAGAGAAGTGAAAGGAGAAAGACAAAAAGAAAGCCTTCAACCCGGAACTCTGTCTGGTTTGAACTTAGTCAAAATGCAGGCGTTTGGCACGGAAAATTGCGGCAACAATTACTAAGTCGTTAATAATCTAAGTTACGTTCTTTTGTTTCCGATTTGGTCTAGCTAATTTTGTTTCTGCTTTGCTTTCACGTCCAGAACAGCGTGAATTTCTTAAAGTCCTCTTCGCTTTGAAATCTGACTCTGTGCGAATTAATCTAGCTTGGTATGATTCAGGATTGTTTATACTTTTAAAATATTCTGTTCTGATTCATACAGCCTTGATAGACTGCCTAAAATGTATTTTGGAACAAGCTGCGATAAGAGCTTCCACCTGTCTCGTTCAACATTTAACAGAGGTAAATGTTTTGTCAGGTGGGAGTGTTCCTTCAGCTAGAGTTTTCCATTTATAATCGCGTTCATACGTGTTTACTGTTCGTTGGAATAGTATTTATTGATATTTTTTGTAGTCCTGTTTTGGCGGTACTTTGCTTTCTATGGTGAAATGGGCAAATGTTTGGCAGTACTTTGCTTTCTATGGTGAAATGGGCAAATGTTTCCACTAGTGCTCTGATGGTCTCCTTAAAAAGACAAAACTGTGCGTTTGCGTCGAAAAGCTCAAGAATGTAATCACATCTAACAATATATGTCTGATATACGAGGCAGCAGTACTGCACAAGTGGTTCTTATGCAGGAAGCTTCAAATCATAATAACAGTATTTCGCACGATATTTTAGATTCCCATCTCACCCCAATTTCCAATTCCTTTTCATTGGAATGAATTTAATTCGTATATACTTCGTTCGAGGTTTGTCGGAAGCTTTCGTGCGGCGGACGACGTCAACGGTTACACTCTCCGAAGCAAGACGCAGGTAGCGTGTTCGACTGCACACACACAACACCTGCCCTGTCCGTGCCGTGTCGCCTTTTTTTGTAATCATCGGTCTCATGGTGGCGCCACGTGAAATGACTATGAAAACGAAACAAGAAACGAAACTGAACACATGCCTTATGACCTATGAGTCATGTTGCGACCTCGTGTACACAGTTATTGTAATTGTGTACTCATCTGTCAATTCCGCTGCTCCACATCTGACGACAAAGCATTTGGACCAATCCGGGTTTTCTCCATATGCCAAAAGCGTCAGCGCCATGTTTTCTGCACGGGAGCCTTAACGCTGTTGGCTTTAAGTGCAGTAATAGCAAGAAACTTGGCGTCGCAAAAAAGAAAAAGCAGCAGCAGGGAAGTGCGCAGAGCATAAATGCATCCAACTACATATAATACGCATAAAAAGGCGCGAAAATTAACGGCCGAATTAGTAAACACAATGCTTATGTGATCAGCAGTAATTACGCTTTGTTCGCTGACATAAATCACCGCTTAACTGCCGTTAATTAAACCACGGTTTCGGTGTTTCTCTCTTGCTCAACTCTGCATCGAATTCCGGGGTGGCCGTGACGGTGCGGAAGCCCACTTAAGCGCTCAAGCGAACAGCCAGCCTAGAGACAATGGAAGCACGAGCAAAAGCACGCGCACCACTGAGCGCTGACGGCTTGTCTCCGGACATAATTCTCTCCCGCGCGGACAGTTCGCTTGTCATTCGAGCCGGCTTGCCCATTAGAATGAGCCCCCACCACCTAGCTGTCCGCCGGAAACCGCCGAATGCGGGACAGCGCGCAGTACCCGGTAGTCCGTTCCCCGAAATATCTGCGGGGAACGGACACACAATCTCCGTATGCGGGACGGACGTGTGCATATAGTAGGCGGGCGCGTTTTGCTAAGCCGCGGTGCTTAATAAGGAAGGGAGCGGCGATCTTTTGTCTGTTTAATGTGTCCCCTTTGGGTGCAGCCGTTCCCCGAAAGAGACGGCGATCGCTGATTGTTGCCGCTTGATTTTATTTTATCTCTCCTGTATTTATTTTTCTCTTATATCTCTTTTTTTTTTTTTTACTTTCGCGAGCTGTAGAAAGATAGTGGCCGTGACCTAGAAAGCACTCTACCTGTCAGCTTCATTTGAAAATGTGCCATAT
Source organism: Amblyomma maculatum (assembly GCF_055883805.1). Classification (NCBI taxonomy): domain Eukaryota; kingdom Metazoa; phylum Arthropoda; class Arachnida; order Ixodida; family Ixodidae; genus Amblyomma; species Amblyomma maculatum. Next base: position 35,558,930 of record NC_139353.1, read on the forward strand.
ATAGCGCCAGTGTCTGACGTTCATTCATCTTTTTTGGAGGTATATGGCAGAGGTATATAGAGGCATATAGCACGTAGTTATCACGATGACGCAGCTCGGTTGGTCCTCTAAGATTTACCAGTCCCGGAGTGCTGCGCTGAAAAGTCGAGGTGTATACATTCTAACCTTCTGCGCTGTGTCTTACACAACAATCGAAAATGACGTCCCGGTCACGTGAGTCGTTTTCAGAAGCCACCCGTGGATTCTCCGCTAGGAGTGGACTCTCACCGAGATGCCTTGATCACTGGGGAGCAGAAGACGCCTTTGCATCGTTTGATTTTTCTTTCCCTCGTGCAAATTGTGCCCGGATTCGATGCAGTTTTAAGCTAACCTCCTATCAAGATTGCTTGTATGAAATATTTAAAGTTATGTGTAAGTAAATGAAAGCTTTTAACAGAGTTAACAAGTAAATGAAGGAAGATGTTACATTTTGGATCTAGCCACTTTATCTCCTTCTAGGCAATATTGTGGACTACAGCTTTCATCCTCGTACACCAAGCTCAGTGGCCTGCTTTTTTAAGCCTCCTCATTCGCTGCAAATTTGCACTTGTTCTTGACCTCACCACATTTCCCCTCATTAAAATTTACTGTAGACTTAACTACTCTTTAGTGATTACACCGTAACTTGCTTCGCACATTTAGGGGCGTTAGCGTGGACCCACGCAATTTAACAGCTCTATTTAGTTTCTAATACGGTCGTTCTGGCTGTTAGTGTGCCGCCTCTTATTATCTCGCCCCCTCAGCTTCTCGCCTTCTGTGTCGGGGCCCGTGATGGCAGTGGCAACACGACCGCGCCGTTTAACGAGTTATCGCACAATGACATTTGTCTAATTAAAGAAAAAAGCTCAAGAAATTAACCAAAACTTGAAGGAGACATTCGTGATGAAGGCCTTGTCCACGGCGCAGTTGAATAGTCTACGAGCGTTTAATTCGCTCTACTTCAAGAACACCTCCTCTCCCCCCACATGCGCGCGCGCATGCACGCACGCGCGCGCGCACACACACACACACACACACGCACACACACACACACACACACACACACACACACACACACACACACACACGCGCGCGCGCGCACACACACACACACACACACACACACACACACACACACACACACACACACACACACACACACACACACACACACACACACACACACACACACACACACACACACACACACACACACACACACACACACACACACACACACACACACACACACACACACACACACACACACACACACACACACACACACACACACACACACACACACACACACACACACACACACACACACACACACACACACACACACACACACACACACACACACACACACACACACACACACACACACACACACACACACACACACACACACACACACACACACACACACACACACACACACACACACACACACACACACACACACACACACACACACACACACACACACACACACACACACACACACACACACACACACACTTTATTCCTCATGCCTCTGTTCTTCGCACTGACCTCACGGCTTCTCCGCATCGCATTAGCCTCGGTTGCCAAGAGGCAATTCTCCCGTCTCCTTTTAGGAGAAGGCGGAATATCATTGAGGATCGAGGCGGCAGGTAGTCTCGGGCGTCCGCTTCGACTGCGAGACGTGGTTAGTTCTAAATCCACCACCGGACAATGATGGGCACAACCACGCCCGCGGCGTCCGGTTTTCTCACGGGTGTGCGCTTGGAAGAGGCTCCGTAAACTCCTGTTAAGCCTGTTTCGGGGGCTAAGCCTATTTCGAAAAGATGAGCTGCAAAGTTTGAAAACCTCTGCTGTCACACCGCAGACAATTCGCGTTACGTACTAGTAACCTACGTGGGATTTTTTTAGTGGGATGAGCACTACTTCACACGGTTAAACCAACCAAGAATATACCTTGCTTCTTGTATCTTGCTTACATCGGCCGAGCTGCAGTGAAAAAAAAAAATAAAAAGAATCATTTCAGTGCATTCGAAGCAAGGAATTTCCCGTGGGAAGCCTGTAAGAAACGTCGCAGCTATATCGTCACAACGAATTCTTTCGCTGTGCGTTGCGCGCCCTCGTATTCAACAGCTTTCGAATGCCGTACTCGTTATAATTACGTTAATTCGCTTTCCCTCTCCCTCCCTTTTTTAACCCCACTTCCCGTCTTTGCACGTACGGAACCATCGGAAGGAGATTTACGGTAGGAGCTACGGAAGAATTATGCCATTCCGTAAATTCTACCATTAACAACGTGTCCCACCACAGTCTTAATGGATTCCTTGTTTTGTTTATTTGCGGGGTTTAACGTCCAAATGCAACTCAAGCTATGAGAGACGGCGTGGTGGAGGACTCCGGAAATTTCGGCCACCGGGGTTCTTTAATGTGCGCTGACATCGCACAGCACACGGCGCCTTGCTTTTCGCCTACATCGAAAAACTGCCGCCGAGGCTTAATGGCCTCCTGAGCAGCCCTGGTGATTCAGGGTCTTTGACAGCAGACATTAGCTTGCCAAACCAAAAGTAACGCAACTGAGACCTAGTCGCTGATGGCGCGTTTAAATAGAAGAGAAACGCATGCGCTTGTGCTGTGCAAAGCCGCTGCACATAAAAAAACCTCTGCAGCCGAAATCATTCCGGGGCGGTAAAGCCCGGCATACCATCAGTCATTCCTACTACTAATTGATCCCTATAATATCCCATCTTTATCTTTATCCACCTAATTTTTATCTTTGTTTACCTAAGTTTCCGACAGCTCGTCAGAAAATTAGGTATATAAAAATCTTATAAAGCAAACAACCTGCAGTCTTGACCGAAGGGGAGATAGTTAAAAAATTCAAAACGAAAAGGGTGATTTTTCATGCCCCAATATGCAATGCTTGAAGTTCTACCGTCGACGTCACCTGTTCCGCCATTCGCTATCCCGAATATTGGCCAGCGTGCCAGGTGGGCAGCTGTTTAGACATAATGGTTCTACTGGTACAAACAAAAATATAGAGAGAGGGGGGGGAGGGAAAGAACAGAAGCAAACGTCATGTTTTCTGCCGCCCAAGAGTCACGCGCCCTGACAGACTGAACGTAGTTGTCGTGATGTTCTGTTCTTTTACGTAGCTACCGTGTGTCTGCGACGCGAGAGTCAATCTGTCAATGTGCATAAGATCTCGCACCTCGCTAATCTCCAGGAGCAGTCAATGATGTTACCCTGGGAGCTACAGACGTAACGTTCTTTCCACTGAACCCGGGCGGTGGCCAAAGCACATTTCTTAGTGTTTCGACGAAGAAATACAGGAAGGGCAGATTAAATCAACATAAAGTAAATGGAGTGAGCAATTTTGAAGTTATGGATGTCGAAGGAGTGCGATGAGAACAAAGCACAGGCCGACGTTTGACTTATGGACAACCTAAAATGCGGTTTCAATAGACCTCATAGGAACCGTAGTAGCCACTGCTATCAATTCTAAATTTCACCTATTTCACCAACTTCACTGAGCATGTTCTGAAATTACGTTAGTGTGTAGTTACGCAAAGTTAAGCTAAATGTCAATGTCATCCTGTCCAACAAGTGGAATAGCTGTGCTGGTAGGAATACTTGAAATATGTCAAAGCAACGACGCACATGCGATGGCATGCAGAAAGCGTGAATACGACTCGCCTAATTTATTAACGTATTAGGTGCGTGTTATAACAAGTGAAGATGATTTTTTTGTGCGTGAAAATTCATTAGCCATGACTTGATATACTTAAAAGGGAAAGTATAAAGCTAAATTGGTTATTTGGTACAAAGATAGCGAAAACTAAGTTCAGAGCTGGAGTTCGAGTGATCCAGCTGCAGTGCACTCTTTCACAAAGTTTCCGAGCCATATATGGTATCCTCTTAAGCAGCCATGTAGCGGGGCATCTACGACAGCCACAATACCAAATTCTGTGTCGGGTAGGAGAGAGAGAGAGAGAGAGAGAGAGAGAGAGAGAGAGAGAGAGAGAGAGAGAGAGAGAGAGAGAGAGAGAGAGAGAGAGAGAGAGAGAGAGAGAGAGAGAGAGAGAGAGAGAGAGAAACGTGTTTAGCCAAAAGAAAAATCTGCAGGGATCTCAGTGGTCGCTGCCCCTAGTCCTTGGCTACGCTGACGGTAGTTGACTGCCTTCGTGCGTATGTGTTGATGTTGTTCTGTGTGTATGAAGACACCGCTTAAAAGTACGCTCTCCATTTCATTAGGTTTCCGCGGCAAGGTAGTCGGTACAGGCCTGTTGAGAGTAGATCATTACGTGCGATGACTTCTCCAGTATCCACTCTAGGAAACAGTAGCTTCATCGCCGCGCTCGGTGAAAATTAAACCTGGTGGACTGGGAAATTTTGACCCATTCAGTGTATTTCAAAGGACGATGAGAACTTTAGAGGAGCTCTGGTGGCGAACAAGAAATTCCGTCATCGCTTCTGCGTCGTTTAATGAATGTCTGCTCTTTTCTCTCCTGGGAGTCGTGATGTGGTGAACACCGGTATCTGTGTACCGGTGACTTTCAGAGGTTTAATGAAAGATACAAAGGAATATCGCGAATGTCAGTCGCATTCGCACCATTATATATGCTGAAACCGACCCATGAAGCACTGACCATGCCCGATAAATTACCTGCATCTTTTTACTCCTTTCGGTTAGCAGGGGCAGAATAAGAAGTGACTCTCAGAGAAGAACTTGAAAAAGGATGGATTGATTCTATTACTGCAACGCATACATTGCACTTCATGAAAAAGTACCCCCCCCCCCCCTTACATACACACACAAACGCACCTTCTTTGAATTTGCAACTATACTTGGAGAGCTTGCAAATGTATAGCAGAAGGAAGTGTTGTTGCAATTACACCAAATTATGGCAGAATTTCGAGGGAGCCGCAAGACAAAATCATAAGTTGAAGTAATCATTACTAGGAATTCGTTGCAAGCACTTCTAGGTTCCTTGGCTGACACCACATGGCGCACGGTTCTCACATTCAAAAATAGCGCGCTGAAGTCGCCCCCCCCCCCCCCACACACACACACACAAAAACAACGAAACTCGAAATAACCGCTGACATTCGATCAGATATTCTTGCTATCCGCAAGTAGCATCCGTACGCCACTTTACAAATTCGCAACAGTGGAGGCTGCTTTACAATCTTATTGTGCGGGATCGCCGCCTCCGATTGTGTATATTCGGCTACTAGCTTAATCAGTAATCTTTTTAATTGTGCCTCTGTTACTCCTTACGTACATTCCAAGCATATGGCTGCATGTGTAACTCGAGATACAAGAGTCCTTGGTGGTGGAAACGTTTATTGGTTAATTGGAGTTTGGGAGCCTTGAGGGCTGAGTTCTAGTCTCACCCTGTCACTTAAAAAAAGCTCGAGTTGGCAGAGTCTGCCAACTCGGTCATGTCACGTGGTCCTGTAGTTCCTCATAACCCGACGACCAGTTAGTACACGGCTTATAGCACCTGCTAACTATCCCTAAAACAGCCATGTCCATATGTTTTTTTTTTTTTTTTTTTTTTGTTCACAACGCCAACGTTGACGACGCCTAAGCCGAATTTTCCGAAGAACCGGCTCTTTAACAGTATCGTGTTAGAAACACGACTACTCTCATTGAAGCTGCACAGGCCTCAATGCGTAGTGGTGCTAGCTATAAGCTATCTCAAGTTCCTGATAAATGTAACAACATCGTGTAAACTTAGTGAAACCAGGTTAACTTCTCCTCACCGTTGCCCACCATGCCGTCTCCTCTAACAAGCGTCCTCGTTTTTTGGTATTGTGAGTCTGATCTCGACTACTTTTCGTGACTTGTGTGTCAAGCAATCATTAAACGTCGCCCTGGGCACAAAAGAACAGAACTGCGCTGTTTCTAACATTTGAACGGAAGCATAGAACAACAGCGGGCTGGAGCGGAACAAAGACCTAGTTGTTTCTGGGACCGAACACTACAGTAATATCTTTTTCTTTTTGTTTTCTTTTGTCTAGTCTCTCTGCCCGCAAGATCCAGATTATCTTGTTTACGTTGACGCAGAGCACCCACTAAGAAACTCACTCATACTCAAAAAACGAAGCAAGGAAACAGCAACATTGAAATTCCCCCTCCAAGACCCCTGGGGCTCCGACAGAATAAATAAAACATGTCGACGCGGCCCCCAAAAGAACAGCCGCCGCTTTCAGCGCCGCGCCTAGGTTAAAAGGAAAGCGGTCGGAACCGGTCAAAGGGCGTGCACGAAGGAACGTCATGCCGCCCCAGAACAAACACAGAGTCAACGAAGTGTGTGCACAGACTGGCCACTAGAGGGATGCACATTTCATTTGGTGCACCGAGGAGGGACCAATCTCTCTATGGAGGCTAGGCCACTCGTTTGCCCTCTGTTGGCTCAAGTGTGCATTTTAAACATCACTCCGCGACTTGAGGGCGAAGTGGGTGAGAGAGACGACAACCGGCACCCGAGGAGCCCACAAGAGGGCATTCGTGGGTGTGATGGTATGAAAAATATATACGTATATAAAGATGAGTGTTCAGATAAGAACGGTAATTCAAATCCCACAACCATTTTTTGTGTTCAGTGGAATTTTTGTATGTGGTGGGCAACCATGTTGACAGAATGGAATGAACTTATTTTTGCATGATGCGCTGTAGTTTTCCCGGAAATAAATATCGTATACTATAAAAGATGGAAAAACGCCGTTTTTGCCATTTCAAAAATGATGAAAGTTTGGGGCCCTGCTGATTGCACACTAAACTTTATATTAAAGACACACAGATATATTTTTTTTGTTTGCCACAATTTGTAGAGTAAAAAACCACAAACATTGATTCAGGAGCGACGCGCTAGAAAAAAGTTTATTTTCAGCCCTACATTCAGGCACGACGCAATAAGGTGCAGCTACTGAAACTTTTTCTGTATTACGCAGGCTATATTCATTTCATGCGAAAGGCTGGTAGCGTTCTTCTGCACAGTGCTTCAAATGTGTTTCAAAAACATAAAAAAATGGTCTCTTTCTTTTATAATTTAAAAACAAAAAACACCTCCGTTCATTTTTTTACTAACATCTACGTAATAATCCTCAATACCTCATAATTATTAGGGACTACTAAAGTGTTGCTTTATTTTAATTAAAATTATAAATATAAATATAGAACTGAGCGCATGTCCTGAAAAAGTCATTTTTCAGCTGTTTCATTTCGCGCGATGCAATGAGGTGTCGCCACTGAAGCTTTTTCTGTCCATTACGCAGGTCCTGCTCTTTTTTATAAAAAGAGCAGGGCCTGCGATAAATGTTTGCTCTAGATTGGCAAGTTATTTCCCCACATCGTTTAAAAATCGGCCAAAATTCGAAAAAAATTAAATATCGACAACTTTGGTTCAAATTTAAAAATAAACACCTTCGATTTTCGTCAAAATTGTGGGGAGACCAATGCCGTGGCCTTGTGTTTGTGCTCTCGCTTCGGATGCGGGAGCTTGCGGGTTCGATTCCCTCTGCCGCCGGTCTACGCAACCAGTCAATCCAATGGAGCAGGTGGTCCACTGACCAGGCGCTCTGTTCTCTAAGGGCACACTGAGAAAGGAAGCCGGTGCCTGAAATTGGCCATCACTTGTGGACAACCAATGACTGGCCGGTCTGAAATTCCGCCACGCCAACGTGCAAAGTCCACAAACCCACAAGATATGAGCCGCAACACATCTCTCAACTTGCCACCATCAGACAGCTATGGAAATTCTGGCTGTCTGATGGTGGAATGGATCACTGACACATTAGAGCAAATTTCGGTCTATACTCCCAACTGCGGGCCTGTCATCCACCGGCTTTCTCAAATGAGCACAGGCCCGCCATGGTACTCGGCTTACCAGGGCTCGCGGCTTTGGAAGGAGCCCGCGCCTTCGAAGCCCAACACAACCAAAAAAGGTTCACATAGGGGCTTCTGCCGCACTGAGGCGAAATTTTGGCTGTCTGATGCGGAAAAAATCACTGAACCATCGAGCAATTTCTTGGTTGATGACCCTTTTCCCAAGCATTCCACCCCAGAAGAACCGAACAACAGGATGGGGAGATAGTATCTTAGGTTGGTCACTTAATATTTGCTTATTAATAGCTCGCTCGCTAATCTAGTACCCTTTGGAAAACAGGTGGGCACCCGGCGGCACCCCGAATCGAACCTGGTACCTCTTGAATGCGAGACGGATGCTCTACCACAAGGCCACGGTTTCTTTTCTTTTTTTATTGCCTGTCTTCGACAAAGCACAAGAAACACACGGACTGTTCCTTCCTCGGGGTGCAGATTGTATGATTTGCAAGCAGCTGGAGAAACTTGGTCAATTAGTCTTGCATTGTTGGGAAGCTGTACACATACTGTCTAGCAAATAACAGTTAAGAAAGGCTATCGCTTTGGTGTCCCAAGGGCCAATGACCAAAAACGTTCCGCTGATGGGCCAGTGATTCGTTTCGCCACCAGACAACCATAACCTTATGGTGGAGCATCCTCCTCGTTCGACAGAAGCCTATATATGGCTCTCTTTTGTGGGGTCAAGATCATTATCGAGCTTTTCCAAGTTACAAAATTGCTGAACAAAATCTCGACCCCCCTCTGCAGGCTGAAGGGTTCGAAACTGATTTTTCCCTGGAATGGGCGCGGGATCAGTGAAGCCTCTTCCAAGCACTCTCCCTGAAGAAGCCAGGTACCTGGCTGGAAGACTCTTGTACCCATTTTTACCGGTGGGTGTCCAGCGGTGGGTTTCGAATCAACCACCTCCCGCAGTCGTAGACTGAAGCGCAAGGCACGAGGTCACCACCGAAGTGGCGGCCTTGTGGTAACGCATCCGCCTCACATTCGGGAGATACCATGTAGAAGCCGGATACCTACCAGTTTTGAATGGGTACCGATCGAGTGACGAGCGAGCGATTAATAAGAAACGAAAGAGTGATTAAACTGAGATACTCAATGCGGGTGACTTTATGAACGACAGGAATTCGAATAAACTCTTGTATGCTAGACAAAAAAAAAAATGAAGCCTTGTCTTGTGAGCAATATAGGTACAGTATCGGTACGTATATTGCGCGTTTCTCTAATCGCTCACTGCGAAAGTTGTCAGAAATTCGTTCTGCAAAACAATTGACGATATATTCTCACCCTTTATATAATGCTATACCGTTGTGCTTTTTTCTCACAAAGACAGTAGTAAAAAAGTAGGTATTCATATACACGCTTCATATGTGCTCTGTTATCGTAGTTTATACAAGTATATATATATATATATATATATATATACATATTGTAGGACAGCACTTGCACAAACGTGTTCTTTTTCAGAACCAGCTAGCACACAGCGCGCAACGCTCCGAGCAGCAGTCAGCGATGATGATGATGATGATGATGATTATGGATCTATGCAGATGAAAGAGGTGAAAGTTCACGCGCTGCGCTCACAATTATATATATATATTCTTGTCATATGCGTGAAGAAAATTCGAGTAACAAGCTCACTGGAAGAAGAAAATTGAAGAAGAACGCCTAGCACAAAGACCAACGTTGAGGAGACGGAAGATGCGGAGAAAGAAAATTCACACGGTAAAAGAAAAAAAGAGAAGAAATACAAAGACTCTGAGGTAGCCAGCGAGCGCGCCGCGTCTTCGCCCACGAAGCGTATCGGCCGAGAGACGACGAAGACGCCCCGTCGGTTCCAATGTGTGGCCGACAAAACGGCCTCCAACGAGGCAGGCCCCGTCTTCTTCCATTTGGAGGTGCAGCCAAGCGAGTACGAGCGCCCATGGCGGGGGCAGTTTGCGCAGTGGAGGGAAAGGCCCGCCTGGCTGGCCGGCTGTTCCTCCCGTTACGCTGCTCTGGTGGTGGCCATGATTTACACACACGCACACCCTCACACAACGCTGTCTGCGCCTCTTGGCTCTGGGCAATATTGGAGTGTGAGAGAATGCCGTACGTGACCGATATATGGGGAGTAATTGGGACGGCCAGAGATTCTGCACGTGACTTTATATGTCGGTCATGGTAAAGATGATGAAAGCAGCCCCTCCCGTCCTGTCCGCTTTTTCATTGTTGAACGCAGCGAAACCGATCAAGACGTAACTTGTTCTTCCAAAAGAGCGACAGCACGTCGTTGGGTCATGGTAGAGGCAAAGGGTGTTGGCAATGGGAGAGGAAGGGAGACAAGGAGGTTTTTGATGAGTTGAACTATCTGGGGCAATACTGTTGGTGGCATTGTCTGATGTGAAAAGGGGGCGCAGCATTTTGGGACCTTCGGTTCCAGATAACTTCGGTCCAATGTGAGACGAGAGACACGGCGGGGTCTTTGACTTCGATCAGTCAATGTCAAATGTAGATACAGTCTGAGCGTAGCTAGTGTTCGTATAGGACGGGGTGAAGCACTGTCTATAGAAGGCATGGGAACGCTGCTATGATCAACGAACAAAGCGATGTCTGGCCATAGTTCTCGGCACAGTATACGATCTTAATTCGGTTTGATCATAGACATGAATAACGCTTGTGCAAGTTTTCAATAATTTTTTAGGAAGTGATAACAGTTTTTTTTTTGTCGCTGTGTGCAATCGTTCTATCCAATATAATGACTCTTGCCGCAACTCAAATTTATTGAAATTGATTTATTTTTCCTTTTCTCAGTACAAATGACAATCGTCAAAAACATAGATTATCAGCTAAAAGGAAGGAGGTCATGCGTATAGCCTTTTATTTATTTTTTTCTAGAAAGTGATAACGTAAAGACCTTTTTGGTCGGTAAAAAAGACAGTGTTTATGGTTGATCATTTTTCCCACAAACCTTCTACAAAATTTTGCGACTTTTTGTGCTTTGTTTAGAATTGTCATGCTGTCATTTTTGTTGCTTTATTTGTCTCATGGCTAACACGTCTCACTACCTAAAACGATGGCGTCTGTGGCCTGTGAGGTTACTAAACAGTGACTCTCGGGGAGGCAAGGCCGGGTGGTGCCAGGTTCTGAAATTATGCAATTCAGTCGAACATGAATTGAGCCGTCAGGGCGGTTCTGTGAGGCCTAGACGTCTAAGCCGCTGCCGCTTAAAAATATAGAAACTACGCCATGAACTGGGCAGCTTAGTTGCTAAATCTCGCATTTTGTGGCTCTGGGCTGCACCGCCCATAATAACAAACCAAATGCACCCTACCTAAACACTATGAGGATAAAAAGTGTTCCATGAACATAGTGACATCCAGAACGAATATTTTAGAAAATGAATGGAAAAGTTTTGTTTGGTCCCGCTTTGAATATGTTAATGTGCTGATGATTCTTTATGTGGTGAGAATTCCAAATGACAAATACGTGTTTTAAGGAAAGTCTTAACAGTGCATGCATCCAGTGCACGAAGTCTTGTGCGCAGGTTATCGATATGCAATCTATGGTCAACAAGTGCAAATTATTCTATTGATTTAGAAGTGACGTATTCAATATGAGTGGACCAAGATAAGTTGCAGTTAAAATTGGCGCCAAGATATTTAAGTGATTAGCAAATTCTATGAAAAAATATCTTATTGTTTAGGTATTTATAGTAGCGGTAAGAAAATAAATTATAGGTGTCTAGATTTATCCGCGTTAATCACCACTTGCCTCCTATCACACCTTGTTCATATCAACTGATCGAGGTCAGCCTGCGAGGAAATGTCGTTAGTATATGGCTAGATTTAAACGATCGTGGTTGTAGGCCAGTTGGTGGGACGTGGTAAAAAAATACCGCGTAAACGACAAGGCAGAGGCAAGGAAACACCACAGGGCAATACTATTTAGTGAATTACGTATTCATCTGCAAATAAACATATAGCTGATGTTTTATTTTAGACGCAACATGATTGATGAAGATTTAAATAAACAAGAGACCCTGTACTGAATCCTGGGTGACTTGAAATAATGCCTAACGGCTGGATACTCAATTTCGTAGCTTACATTGGATTAAAGTGGTTAGTAAAAAATTCATCAATCTACTAGGTCCTTGCTCACTTTCTCTTTCTGTCAAATTGCCACTTACGAATTCTTAGCACGACTGTACGGCACACGATTTAAAGATTTCAAAAATAATCAGAAATGGCGGCAATGTGGAGGAATTAGTCAAGCGCTCGATGAAAATATTTTATTAACTCAAGTAACTGCGTCTGGCACAATACGCTTTTACATAAGCCATACTAGCTGTTGTGGAGCAAGTTATCCAGGTTAAGATGACTCAAAATATGTGTATAAATCATGTTTTCAGACACCTTGCGGCGTATTGTGATCAACGCGATAACCTTCTATATATTAGTGGTGGAGCTTTATGCATGCATAATTAAGCAGATACTCCACTCTTCCTGGAGCAGGAAAATGAGGGAGGAAAATGAGGGAGACGAAAAGAGCAGCGTGCTAGTAAGTTATATCTGAAAGCTTGGCTGTGATGCCGCAGGTTTATCGTCCAGTATAATGGGCCACAGACTAGATTTCTCTTGACACG
>NC_139353.1:36199719-36362219 GCF_055883805.1 Amblyomma maculatum
TGGACGAACACTAATAATGTTTACTTTTGCTGGCTTCTTTTTGCCTGTATTCTATATCACCTGGAACGGGGAGAACTGGCGTCTAGAGGAATTCTGGAGGGTGTGATGCCGCGCTAAAGCTGTTTCGCGGCGTTTGATGCCCCCTAGCCTTACCCTCTCGAGCTGTCCCTATAGTGACCAGTAAACGCATAGAGTTGCTTCAAAAAAACAAAAACAAATTATAAGCAATTTTTAAAGCAATGATGCTTAAAAAGTTTCCTCGCCATCACACCATGGCATGCGCAAAATCCACAAGACTGACGAGATGAAGCGCCGGACTGCATTAGCGATAGTTTCCACGTCAGGGTTCTGCAACGATATACGCATGTCAGACGCTGCATCTACCACCACGAAAATATGTTTTGCCGACCCTCACGGTCATGCTGTTATATCAGTAGGAAAAATATGCATTTAATATTAACGCAACCTACGCCGTTCAAGTAAGCAGGAGCAACAAGGAGGGGGAGGGGGGGGGGGGGGCTACAAATCTCCGCGACAACACAACAGGGACCCCCGCAGCCGAGCGTACACGTTCCGACAAGCGTGCAAGAAGCAGCAATCGCATACGGTGAGTTCAGCGACCGCGGCCGCAAGCACTGCGTCCAGACGCAAACGTAAACTGTTTCCGACACCTCGACACCCTTATCGATGCTCAACAAAACGCGCCGACAGCGAGGACGTAGAGCCGCGCTGCCCTCTACGGGACGTGCACAACTGCGCCTACTCCACGGCTGCGGCCAGTCAGCAGAAGGTAGAAACTTCGTTTGGAGCCCTTTTAGCGGTGGTGTAGGACCAGGGATGAGTGGTACCGGCCGGCGAGAATCGTGCTCGCTTCCTGTAAAGACACCCGCGGTCTCGAGTTCCCCGTACACGGCCCCACGTACTCCGACGCCACTATAATGTGGCCGGCCCCTTAAGTGAACCGTAAATGGACCCTTCGAAAGCAGCAAACAGTGGCATTTCATTTTAATGCGAACTGAAGCTCCGATCCCATTACATATGATTAAAGAAGAGGACGAAAGTTAGTTATATGGAGTTTTATGGCGCATAAGCAACTACGGCTATCATGCGCCAAACACAGGGTTAGATGTCTGGATTACTGTAAATGCCATAAAAAACGATTTCTTGAGAATTGTTCAAATTTGTGAAAAAAAAAAAATGAATAAGCGCATGTTCTCCTAAAATCAGTGTTGGATGAGATGGGATGTAATTACTGTAAAACACAGGGATAGGTGTCTAGTTTACTATAGTTGGTGTAAAAAGTTGGATTTCCTGAGAAACGTTAAAACGTGAGAAAAATTAACAAGTGTATGTTCTCCTAAAAGCAGTGCTGGATGAAATGGGATGCATTGCGTATAAAATAAGGTAAAATATTTTTTTTCTCACATCTTCTAGTTGTGTAAATGCAATCAAAATGTGATTTACAGTGAGCTCCTCACCATAGAATTCACATAATGGTTTATCTTTCCTTGTTAGTAAAAAAATGTGCGAAAGGATTCCCTTAAACTGTACTACTGTACAGTTTGACGAAAAAAAATATTTCGTCCTGTTCTAAGTTTCAATTACCGAGAGAGAGAGAGAGAAATCTCCCTTCTCGAACGTCAAATGCAAAGGAACGACTACGACGCTCAGCGTACGAAGAAGACATCTTATTTGTTTTGAACATTTGGGGGTTAATTTCTAACCGTTCGAGGTTAAAATAACACTGTCTGCCGGGCTAGCAATAAGGAAAAAATGCAGATTGGACATAGCGCGAACTTTCTTCAAGAAAGAGAAACTCAAGAAACAGAAACTCGCACTTATATACAAACAAGGTAAAAACGCCCACGGCGGGACATTTACCTGCACGTCATTTGAGCATTACGTCATGAAATTCATTGTCTAGTGTGGTTTTAGCAATGATGCTTCTCTTGTTAGTAGTAGTAGGCATCAACCACAGAACGCACAACTCCAACTGCGCCTCAAATCTCTCGTTATCTTTCGATGCCCTAGACAACGGGTGATTCCCAGTTCGGTCGCGCACCCCGACTGTCACGTATAACCTTGGTAACTCCTCCTGGCGGGCGTTTACCTGGTGTGTGTATATAAGTGCGGGTCTCACTTTCTTCAAATAAAGTTGAAAGTTCGGCAATCTGTCTTATCTGATTTTTTTTTTTTTTTCCTGGTTGTATTCGCGCTGCTGATACACACAAGAGGTTAAAATGCGGCTGGGAATATAACCGGTGACGTGCGTATATATATAGCAGCAGAAAAGAAAAACGGCGGATCAGAATTGGCCATCGCCGTAGCATCTCGCCCAGTGCTTCGGACTGTCATCTTGTAAATGAAATGAAATGAAATGTTTTCAGGGCAGGAAAGGCGCAGTATCTGTCATAATTTCTCCCGAGGACACCTGAACCGCTCCCGCGCCTACTATGCCCATATTATATATACTCCTGCCGGGCAAACTTGCCCCCTGTCTCTTGGCACCTTAGCAGTCCGCAGTAGTGGGATGTTGCTTTGTCCAGCACCGAGCCGCATATCCAACTTCGGCTTGTGACCTGGGCGGAGGAAGTCGCGACTAGGCACGCCCTGGACGCCACAACCGGAAACCCAAAGGCCGCCCGCAACGCTGTTATACGATGTTTGACCTTATTACGAACAAACGTTTGTCACCACCACCACCGTATACGGCAAGGGAGGAATGTGGGAGCGCAAGCGGAAAGAAAGAAGGAGACGCCGTAGTAGGGGGGGTGCGGAGTAATTTCGACTACCTGGGGATCTTTAACGTACACTTGACATCCCTGTCCTCCCTCCCTGTCGCACACTTCTTTCATTTCTTAGGTTCTCTTCGCTATCTCTTAATTTCCGCCCCGCCAGTTCAGATGCCTCATAAATTGAGATAACAGATACCGCGGCGGCAAAAATCTTTCTACTTACTTTTGGTATTTTTTAATAAATTCCCCATCGCACGGGGACGTCTCTCCGTTTCGCCTCCATCGAAGCGCAGCCGCCGGGGGTCGGGTTCGATCCCGTGGACTCCAGTTCAGTAGTCGAGCGTCTTAACCACTAAGCCACTGCGGCGGGGCTTCGTCGCCTTCCATCTGTTCGTTTTTTAACGCGAATACTCACGCGACCGCTCAGACAAGCAGTGGTCTCGAGGAAAGGAAAGGCGTATAGTATTGTGTCTCACCAGTCGGTATAACCTTCCCACGCGCCGTAAAGAAATTGATAAACTGCGAAAAAAAAAAAAAAAAAAGACTGATTTAACCATGCCAAACCTAGCTAGTTAGGCGAAGAGAGGGCGTCGTTTTGCTTTGGTTAAGTTCAGTTTGGACATGGGCAAACATGGTTTTGCGGCGATTACATCGCAGAGACTATGGAGTCGAAGGCGCCGTCAAAGGTCAAAAGACAAGGTCAAAGGTCAAGCAGTGGTACACCATAGGTGGTTAAGCTATTTATATACATTTACACTGTGACCTCTGGCCCGTTGATGGTCAAGCAGCCTGCCAGGTTGACCTAGGGTGAAACATGACAAAGTCGCGAGAAAAAGTGGTATATACAACACGAAACCGATGGCGAAGAGATGGATGGAATATAGGAGCGTCCCCTTTGAAACGGGGTGGTAGCAGTTGCTATCATGCTCGTTTTTTTTTTTTTTTTTTCATATCTTAATTATTGTTTTACATCAGTTAACTATGCCATCATTCTATTTATTGAATTTTTGCTTCTACATTACTAACATTATGTTACTTTTATGTTTTTAAGCCAACAATCTTCCAATCGTTTTTTGCTAGCTTCCACCGCAGGTTCATTCACCCGGCCACTGGTATCTCTAAACCCTACGACCTCAGGAAGAGTGACTGCGCCTGCATCGACTTCCGGATGGATACCATCACATTCGAGTACAATATGGCTAATTGTTTCTTTGAAGGGAAAACTAAAGCCCTTGTATAGGGAAAACTAGAGTGCAACGCCACCTAGCATCAGCTATCTGGGATCGAGACGGTCTGGTCTGGCACCCTCCAAAGTGTGCCTGCCCCCTAGACTGCGAGGACTATGCGTGCACCGAAGATAGACTTTTAAGGCAACAAGGCGCGACCTAAGTAAATGCAGCCCACGCTTTTGCAAAGGTGGAACACACCAGCTAGTGAGTGCCACCAGACGCGCGATGCAGTGACTTCGTAGAAGAGGAGGAGGGGACAGGAGTAGGGTCAGTATCTGCGTAATTCAACCGCTAGAACTTGAAACAAAAAACAACGCTAGCATGAAAAACGCGGGAAAAAGCCGCGCGCAGGACCTAACTTGAAACAAAAAACAACGCTAGCATGAAAAACGCGGAAAAAGCCGCGCGCAGGACCTAACTTGAAACAAAAAACAACGCTAGCATGAAAAACGCGGGAAAAAGCCGCGCGCAGGACCTAACTTGAAACAAAAAACAACGCTAGCATGAAAAACGCGGGAAAAAAGCCGCGCGCAGGACCTAACTTGAAACAAAAAACAACGCTAGCATGAAAAACGCGGGAAAAAGCCGCGCGCAGGACCTAACTTGAAACAAAAAACAACGCTAGCATGAAAAACGCGGGAAAAAGCCGCGCGCAGGACCTAACTTGAAACAAAAAACAACGCTAGCATGAAAAACGCGGGAAAAAGCCGCGCGCAGGACCTAACTTGAAACAAAAAACAATGCTAGCATGAAAAACGCGGGAAAAAGCCGCGCGCAGGACCTACTCATATAAACTGGCGGCAGAATGCTAGGCAGCGATCAAAATGCCGAAGGAAGAATGGCTACATGGGAAAAAAACACAGCGCGATAATGTGCACTGAGTGATCGCGAACCTGAGAGAAAACTGCGCGAACCAGAAGTAACAAACACGTACAGGAACGAGAGAGAGAGATGATGATGATGATGATAAGCGAGGAGACTGCTCGTCCTGCTGGCGCCCTACGCTCCCTTCTGCAGCCATCGCATTGGGCATCCAACGCACGGCTTATTAGGTTCGCTCCAACATTCGCCACTTTATTTCATTGACGTCATTCGCTCACAGCGAATTTCGTTTGGAGATATGAAATATTTTTCAATCGTTATCGGTTTAAAGCGCCATAAACCTCCGCCTTTGTACAATGACACCCCGACTACTTATGTCCTCGAGTGCCAAATCGCAAAGACGTACGAGGTCCATCTGCCTAATCCGCCTGCTCAAGCAGGGCGCGCAGCAACGCGAAAGACAAAAGTCGCCGTAGACATCACTTCTGCGAGAGGGCCCAATACGATTAAACAAGAACCAGTTAACAACCAGGTCAGATTCCATCAGTCCCGGAGGTTAACCAGCTTGTTCGTATACACATACCGGATGCGGCCGCGGTGTTATTAAGCAAGCGCACTTTCTCTCACAGCAGCGGCCCATAGCTTGTCTCGTGGCTCGCGCGCACTCGCTCAAACACAGAAACAGCCGCAAGATATCCCGCCTAATCCGAGCATCGCGAGCTTATTCAACAGTCCTTATCTCGAGGGGCCGAAGGGCATCGCACACGGCGAGCATTCAGCGTCAGGTGCTATAGCGGAAGAGCCCGAAACGGTTGGCGCATGCAGATGTATCCTCCAGCGCAAGTGCTCGCACAATCAGCAAGCCGGCCGCTTCATTCCTTTTCTCTCTCTCTCTCTCTCTCTCTCTCTCTCTCTCTCTCTCTCTCTCTCTCTCTCTCTCTCTCTCTCTCTCTCTCTCTCTCTCTCTCTCTCTCTCTCTCTCTCTCTCTCTCTCTCTCTCTCCAGTATCGCCTGGCCGCACAGAATCTTCCGCCTCTTAAAAGAAAGAAGTCGAAGGAAGGTGCATATCGATGGCGACCGTGCGCTGATAACGCACCCCCTGCTATCACGAAGTCGACCAGGTATGCAGGGAGGGCGCGGAAGGTCGCGCGCTTTCACTTTCACCGCGAGACTGCCGCTAAGATGACGAACTGATAGTTAAAGGGATGGGGGGAGCAACATGCATATGTATAAATGTATTCACGCAAGTGCGCAGCGCAGCAACGCTGAAAGAGGACAAGCGGATACTATTTTTTTTTTTTTTTCCAGGCTTCGATCTCCCCATCAGTGTATATCGGTCCTGGACATCAACAAGGCTACTATGTTGCAACAGCTAAGATATTAGCCAAGTTGGTCACAACTATCACCAGCAGCAAGCAGCAGCGGGAGGGAAAGATTGAGAAAGAATGGCGAGGAAAATGATAGAATTAAAGGGGGAGATAAAATGCGGCCATGAAATATTAAAATAATAATATATAAAATATTAAATATATCGCGGATTAAAAGCCTTCAGAAATTATGAATTTATCGCGTTTCAGCGAAGTTCAAAAAGTCATCGTACCCCTCTCCTGCATAGGACAAGATGCGGAGCAATTAGTTTCAGTCCGCCGAATTTGTTCGGTAAGAAACTCGGCCAGGGCTGACTGCTACGCGGGAAAGAGACGCAAAGCGTAACCGATCGATACGAAACTGAGAAACAACCGCAGAGAGGATGCCGTATGACGCATAGGGCGAGTTCGACGCTGGAAAACCGAGGTGTTCCCGGACAAGGGCGATTCGCGTTCGAAACCGATTTCGACGCCGGCATTCCTGCTGAGAAGTCGCCGAGAACGAGAAACATGAAGGTCGTGAGCAAAGGCTTTTTTTTTTTTTTTCCCTCAATAACCGCACTCCGGACTCTTGCCTCAACCAATTACCAATAGAAAGGAGGGCTTCCCTTCACCAAAAGCATACATGGCAAAATTACTTTTGAAAAGGAATTAAATTGCATTACTAATTACTTTGCTGAAAATCGCAGAAAGGTATTTAAATTACATTACTCATTACTGCTCCCCAAAAGTAATGAAATTACATTACAAATACTTCTACTGAGTAATTCAATTACTTTAAAATTACTTTCTAGTTTCCATAATTGCAAAAACTAAGTAAAGCTATTAAAGAAAACAACAACTTGTTCTCCAGAGTATTTCTAGTTGACTATAGTTCTGCTCAATTCTGTCTCCTTTTGCCTATCCGTTACGCTGGCTTCGGATTACAGCACGTCGTTCCTGCTTTCGCGCACTCTACTTTGCTGTCTATTGAAAGAGTGATGGCGCACTTTAGTAAAAGTAATTTCGAGAGGAATTAATTACTTTGCTGCGAAATTACTACCAAAAAGTAATTCACTACATTACTAAATTACCAAACTGAAAAGGTAATTCATTACGTTGCAAATTACCGAACAAAGTAATTAAATTACAGTAATTTCATTACTGTAATTCAATTACTGCCATGTCTGACCAAAAGAGACGCGGAAGCAAGAGTGGCGCACCTACACCACCGCCGGGGCCAAAAAAAGGAAGGGTCCCAGTCGCGGAGAGATAAAAGCAGGTCGGCCTCTCCCCCCTTGATGAGAGTGGACTGAACCGGCCGTAGAGGGAACCCAAAGTGGATATGGAGCCTCAAGGAGGGGTTCCCCGACACACACGCTGACGTCAACCGGCGCGCACTCTCGGGCGTTGATGAGACGGCGGGCGGAGGGGTCAAGGTCAATGGCACGGCCCTTCCTCTCGGCACACAGTGAGATGTGGACCAAATGGAGAAGCGCCGTCGTACGTCTCGGAACCAGCATCGAAGTGTTCGCCGGCGCCAATGAGTTCACGTCTCCGAAAACAGGCTCGCTGCGGCGGCTCGGCAATCACGGCTGCTGAGATGCTGCCAGCGTGAGGACAGGAGGGCGACGAATATAGGTTAGGGGGGAGAAGAAAAAGCCCGCGTGCTGTGAAACATCAGCACGCGTCGAAGAACACTGGATCGTCGAAACTATTATGAAGCTCTGCGGTTCGGCGGCAGAGAGTACCTTCGTGCTACTCATCAACACCCCCCCCCCCCCCCCTCCCACTCAATGTTCCGTCTGCAGTTTCAGACACCATGGAAATTAAGTCAATATGAAGGTAATTAACTGCACTTTTTTTCAGGCACGTAGCCAATTATTTTTTTTTTTCCTGCGTGGACTGGACATAGGCAGTTCGTTGTACTAAGCGAAAAAAAAAAAAGAGGGAAAGAGATTCTGAAGGGAAATTCCTAACAGCAGCACTGTCAAGACAACGAGAACCGGATGCGGCTTGAGCGGATTGCGCTCTCCTTTGGATAATACGTGCCTGCTTCCTGTGTATTACCAGCAGTGGAAACTGCTTCATGTTAGCCGCTGAGTGCTTCTCATTTGCCTCGAACGTCCGCCGCCCTAGGGAGCCTATATCTTGTCGGCTCCCTAGTATAGTATGTCCAGTAATGGTTTTCCCCTAGCGGAGCAGCGCTGGTAGCAACCGCAGAGACTGTCTCCCTTTACAAAACAAGTCACTGCTGAGAGGCTCAGTGATTCCGTTAAACGCGGGAGGCTGAGTTGAGGTTGTTGCTGACTACAGGTGGGATTAGCCTTGCGGGTTCTGCCGGCAATCGCTCCACCCTAGCGCCACATAAACAGTGCTCACAAGTCAGTCACACGTAATCACACGCAATAGATAATAGTCACTACTTCTGCCACCAACTGCACTCCAGATCTCCCTCATCCCTCTACACAGAATCCGGGAATCGGGACCAGAATGTACAGGTTTTCGAAAGCACCAATAAAACTTGTTGGCCCCGCGAGTCTACTTTTCCGGAGTGACAGCGCAACGGACATTTTTCTTCGGTGCCGTCAACCCCCAATGCAGACACTGCTATTGTTCGAAAAAATATCTTCCTTTTTTTTTTTTTTTTCGCGTACAACACGCCCGGACCCCGTTAGTAACAACTGCTGCCGATCAACGGCGTGTGTGTGCGTGTGAGCCAAAGCAGCAAAACACAACCACTCATTAAAATTATTTACATTTTATTTCCTTCACCAGACGATCTCCTCCCGATCGTGACGCGGGCAGCGCGAAAAGCGAAACGGCCGGCAGAAAACAAGCGACCCACATACGGCGCGCGCACCGTACGTATAAATAGTGAGAAGGAAACGCGTGCGCGGTGCCCATGCAGCGAGCCTGGCCAGGGCACGTGCGATTCCAACAAAAGCATCTCGCGCGCCGTCTGGCTACAGTATGTAAATGGCGGCGGTCGCCCAACTGACGCTTCTAATCCCGTCGGGCCAGAAACACGGAAGGCAGCGAAACCGGCCCAGTCGACGACCCAGGCGCACGGCACGCACACATTTACTTATTTGTTTGTACATACTGCAGCCCTATTGGGCTATCACAGGGGTGGGCAAAAACAAAAACAACACGGAACAGAACAAAAGGTGAGTAGCAGAGAGAATACGAGCAAAACGCAGTTAAAAGCGGCAAAAATTATTAAATAGAAACTAAAAACGAGTTTAAAGGAAGAGAACGAGTATGACCAGGCAAGGAATTCCAGCATTCGATTACACGCGGAAAGAAAGTGTATTTAAAAGTGTCTGTGCGGTCAAAATAAGGCTCTATGTTTAGGCTGTGGTGATTTCTCGTTTTGGATGGTATCGCGGGAGTTAGGTAATCATTTGAAGTGGTCCGACAAGAGATGTAAACAATGGAATGAAAAAACTTCAAAGAATCAGTCCGTCGGCGAGCTGAGAGCGGTTTCAAGGCTAGTGATGAAAGTGCTGTTGAAGGCGAAAAATCCCTGTCGAACCTGTGACATATGAAACGAACGGCCTTCTTTTGGACTGCCTCGATTTGGTTAATTTCACGTTGTTTATGCGGGTTCCATACAGGAGAAGCATGTTGAAGTAGCGGACGTATTAAAGATTTATATATTAATCGCTTGGTATCCCTAGGAGCTGCGGTTATGGTGCGACGCAGACCGCCACGCTGCCGCCGCCCATTATGGCGCCCCACGTGGCGGGGCTGCCCTATCCTCCGCCCCCGCACGGATACTTGCCAGTGCCACCCCTGTAGCTCCCCTTTGAGGTTATTAAATCTATGTGTTTGGACCACAACATGGTAGGTGTGAAGACGAGACCTAAATACTTGTACTCAAGGACACTCTGGATGGGGTTACTATTAATTTTGTAAGTAAATATAGAAGGTGCCGTTTTATTAGTAAAAGTCCTAACTTTTTTGCGGACGTTAAGCGCCATTTGCCATGTCGCGCACCAAGAGCTGAATTCAGAAAACAATTTTTGAAGCTGTAAGTGGTTTTGAAAGCGGGAAACCAGGCTCGCCGCGGGAAGACACCTGAGGGGCATCCCCGAGGAACCTGAGGTACCTGAGGGGCATCCCCGAGGTACCTGAGGTACCCGAGGGGCATCCCCGAGGAGATTAGACTCCGCCAACGGGCTACAGCACCCCGGAGAGAATCCTCGGGCGCCTAGTCGTCGACGGTGAAGCAGAGTGGAAGTAAATAGCATCTGGATACGGAATGCGAAATGTGTGCGCGCGTGTTAATTGCACCCTGTTTCAGTAATACAGGCACTGTCTCCGTTCATTCGGTACATTTTAGTACTCACACAATGGTTTGCTGATTGAATGAATGAAGCCTGTATTTGAATGAAGGGACTGCTCTCGGCCGCTGTTTGGGTAATTAGGGAGTTAGGAGGGATGGGAGTGTAGCTTCTTCACGGTTCTTCAAGCCGTTTCCCGCTGCTTGCCATGCTGATTAAGAACCGCTTAATTCCAGCTCACATTTCGTATTAGCTTGGTTCGTGGGGTTTAACGCCCCAAAGCGACTCAAGCTATGAGAGGCGCCTTAAGTGGAGGGCTCCGGAAATTGCGACCACGCCAAACTTATACGTGCTGGGCGGGATACGTGCGGATCAGGCTAAGTATGCGAAACGATGAGGAACGGACAGACTCGATCAAAGGCCCGCAGACTACAAGCCTTGCTTGCCTAGGGAGCCGCGCTGTAGGGCTTTTGGCCTTGTCCAGTCTAGGTGGCTTTGGATGTAGTGTGGCTCTTGGTATAGTTCGGGAACTTTTCATCGCGCAGGCACCGTTGCCACGGCGGCACGCAAACCTTTGTCCATACTGAAAAAAAAAATTGTGCGAGGCAATAACCTAACACAAATTTTTCATACAATCTCATAAAATCGCACAAATCAATTTACGCGAGATATTTTATGATAATGATGACACCGTATGAGATTTGTTACGTATTTTGTATGAGCTTGTATGAGAAATCTTGTGAAGTCATTGCCACGCCGAACTTTTTTCAATGGGGCGGAACGAGGAGAGATTGCGATTGCTTCCAAGTTGTACATCCGCACACAGCGTTTCATTTGTTTTGTTTTTCGATTGAACCAAGCTCTTCGAGACTGTATTTAGACCGGCGCCAACCGTCTGCTTTCACGAGCATTCCCCACCCCCGTCGCAAAGCGGACTCCTACGAAAGGCAGCTTACTTTTATTCTTATTCCTTTGTATTCCATTCACTTTCTCGAGGAGGAAACGCGAGATGTCGGCGACGGCCGACCCGCACACACGCGGAAGAGTCCCCATTTGAGGAAACGCCGCACGCGCCGCTGCCCGCGCACCTATCTATACCCAAGACCGCGCGCAGCCGAAGGAGTTCGAGGCCCCGACACAAAAGCTCGCAGTCGTCAGACACCGCGGCGCGCGCGCACGCCCGACTCTCTAAATAGCCGCGGGGGTTCGCCCCGGAATGCCATACCAAAACGTCGCCGGAGGTGCGCCACGGTGACGGCGGTGGCGCGGACGCACGGTGTAGGTGCAGAAGCAGCAGCGAGCCCGAAAAGAGCACGGCAGGAAGGCTGCCTACCACTGCCGTATCAGGTCGTCACGCCCGTGCGCCGTGACGGTACGGGTCCGCGACTAAAAAAAATTGGAAGTCCCGCCTAACCGCGGACAATTTGTGCCAGTCCTCCAGGCAGGCTCGCCGTCCAGTCGAGAGAACATTAGAGCGGACGAGTAGTGGAGAGCTCCTCATAATTATCTTGTTTTAATTACGCAATAACACAATGGCAACAGAGCGGCACTGTTTTGTTTGCTTGTTTGTTTTGTGTCAGCTAAAACTTCTACACCTCACGCGACTCAACAGCATGAGGCACTTTCGGCCAGAAATGGAATGAAATGTACCAGACGTATACCTCTGTGGTGAAACAATTTTCAGCGATAACTGGGGTATATAGTGGTAGTGGTTTATTGAAATAATAATCAAAAAAGAAGGAAAAGAGTGTTGCGAACCGCGGAAACTGCTGACATCTGAAGCAACCGAGATGCGGCCGGCGGGAAAGAAAAAGGTGTAGGGAAAGTATAGCGAGGTGAAGTACACAGGGGAGCGATAGCAATAAAGGACATGGGGAGCTTTGTATATTATTTACAAAAGCCAAAAAAGTGAACGAGTTCGCTACGCTCGCACGCAAGTGTCCGCGAAAGCTAGGCTGGAGCGAAATCTCGATAATGCATGCGACGTCATCCGTTTGGCAACCCTGGTCGCTGACGTCATTGCATCGGTACCAGCGACGGCCACTCTCCAACCAGCTTAAAAGCGCTTTCATGATGTCATACATGTCACTCCATTCTAGCCTGTCAAAGTGGTTTCTGTCATGACGTCGTGCGTGACGCCACTCCTATCTACTCCACCTTCCTAACAACCTATCGGCGTGACGCACTGCGGCTGATGTGTTACTCCGACGCCGCATAGAAAACAGCTATCGCTCCAGGACTACGACAGACAGCGGCCAAATTCGACTATGTGACGCCGCGTGACTGCCAACGTCGCAACTTCGTCGTGCCATTGATGATGATAGTTAAAACATCGTGCGCGAGCACAGGCTCACCGGAGCTGGCCCGGGAAGGCACCGTCGTCAGGGGCGAGTCCGAGGCCACCTGCGAGATAGGGAGAGACAGAGGTTACGCACGTAGAGTCACAGCGGCTACAACACAAAACGCAAGGCCGAGGCCGCGAGGCAGATAGACTCCTGCGCCCGACCCCTTTCGAACTCTTAGATACAATGTCACACACTATGGCGGCACCGTATACGTGCACCACAACACACGCGCTGTTCATTCATTAGTGTGAATGAAGGGTCACGCTAATGAAACGTCGCAGCAGTCGAGACATATTGTCACCGCCGTATACGAGGAATGAATGCACGCAGGCGCCCTGGACACGAAAAACACCACAGCCGAACGAATTTCGCCCGACAATTTAAGACATATGTTCATAGATGTGTTCAAACGTTATAGTACCGGGATTGCAATGCTTTCGGGTGAGGTCTTCGACATCTGTTGTGTTGCATTCAGTGAATGTGTGAATGCGATGCCTGCCGATGAAGGTTGGTTGGTTTGTGGGGTTTAACGTCCCAAAGCGACTCGGGCTATGACAGACGCCGTAGTGGACGACTCCGTAAATTTCGACCATCCGGGGTTCTTTAACGTGCACCGACATCGCACAGCACACGGGCGCCTTGCTTTTCGCCTCCCATCGAAAAGCGGCCGCCGCAGCTGGGATTCGATCCCACGTCCTTGGGAACAGTAGTCGAGCGCTGTAACCGCTGCGCCACCCCGGCGGGCAGCTTGCCGATGACTGCACTTCAGCGTGCAAAAGCAACAACACGTGCAGCAGAGAATGAGCAGATCTGGCAGAATTACACCTAACAGCCAAAAAAAAAAAAAAGACCTAGGCCGACAAAATTATTACAAAAATAAAAAAAAAGGTTTGGCACTGCAATACTGAAATTCTCGCAATGGTATATGGCAAAAACTTTTCCGAGATCACACTCGGGTTTGTGGGAGGGAATGCTCTCCAGCGACCGACGGGAAGACCAAGAAGGTCTGATCCGACGGGCCCAGCTGGCGGCGGCATCCTGCGGGGCCCTGGAATAAGGGCGGACGACCACCGCTACGGAAGATGGCAGACATCTAACCACCACAAACTCTATAGATGAAATAAATGTTTATTTTTTCTCTCTCTCTCTCTCTCTCTCTCTCTCTCTCTCTCTCTCTCTCCGAGATCACTGCAGGATCTGCACTGGAGCGTGGGCGTTGCTGTGTTGTCCGCGAGATGTGTCAGCGGGGTTCCGCGAGTGATAGATAACTGGGCCTTTCCTTTCCACTAAACCACTTAATTGGCTCTATTTAATTACTTAAATAACCCAAATCAACCATTTTTGTAACTTGCACACCTTTCCTTGACGCTCTATCCGATGGTACCATTATTTTTCCGATATAAATACTAGCTCCTCTTTTACAGCGCCGACAAGGTCACGCCCATGGAAACCCGCCTACAAGCCAAACAATTCTTACGCATTAATAACATGCAGCAAATCAATCAAATAGCCCGGGAGCGAAAATTTGTATTCCGCGCAATCAGCGGGACACACCGCGAGGCCGCAAAAACACTTAGCACACGGCCAGCGACCAGCAGCGCCGAGGAATCGTACAAATTGGCTCGAACTCAACGCGACTATAGAGGCGGGCCCCGTTGTGTTCGTTTTGTTGCTATTACTTCGCCGCTTAGCGCTCCCATTCGCGCCAATTCTCCCGTTCCATTTATCAGTGTGGTGTAAGGCAATGCGCGCGCTTTCCCCACAGACAGCGCGCAGCAGAACAGAATCAGAATCCAGAGCACTGATACCAAAAAGGGAGAAAAAAAGAAAAGCGACCCAATTCCGGCAACTTTCTCACGGCGTTCCACTCCGCGCGGTTTGTCTTCGCTGCAGTGATGCAGTTAGTAGCGGCACGGAGCAAACTAACCACGTTTTGGTCGTTTTACTTGCACAAAGAGGCGCACACTAAGTACGAGGACGGCCGGCCGGGTTGTACGTAACTCGCTTTACAGTCTCCCAAGTGCACGCAGCGTACAATAATAGGCAGTTATCAGCAATGCCGTAAAGTAGACGGCAACTGCCACCGTACGGCAAATGCAGCTAAAGCAGACATGCAACGCGCTGTCGTATTTGTCGCGCGGCTACCCGGCTACGCTCCAACTCTCTAAATCTGCAGTCGCCAAACGGCCGACAGGAGCATGAGCTGCCAATTAGAACGCATTCGGAAGCACCCTGAAGCGCAGCTACGTGGGCATCTTGGAGTAGTACAAAAAAAAAATGCATGTGGTTCAGCTTGGTTGACCCTGGATATGCAGAGCCGAAGCTCGCCAATCTAGCTCTCCTACTGGGACGCCCCCTTTCAGAATACTGTCGACAGCTTCGTGTCGTCTAGACCTAGCCGTTTGGTTTGGTTTGTGGGGTTTAACGTCCCAAAGCAACTCAGGCTATGAGAGACGCCGTAGTGGAGGACTCCGGGAATCTCGACCACCTGGGGTTCTTTAACGCGCACTGACATCGCACAGTACGCGGGCGCCTTGCTTTTCGCCTCCATCGAAAAGCTGCCGCCGAGGCCGGGATTCGATCCCGCGTCCTTGGGAACAGTAGTCGAGCGCCGTAACCACTGCGCCACCCCGGCGGGGTAGACCTAGCCGTGGTGTCCCTGAGGTTCGCAGGCAGAAAGTGATGGAGGAGTTAAAACACAGCAAACCGTGCACGACCATGCTTAATCGAGTTTCCGCATTGTTAGATTATATAGGTTAGGTTAGGTTTCCCTTACGCGGAAATCGAGGACGAGGAGACTATTGTAGGCGCCTGCGCAGGGCGTTACAGATGAGACAAAAAGGTGTCCATTCTGACGCACAACCTCCGTTCGGAGCATTACAACCCGCAATACTTTCGAAGGTATCCCGGCCTGCGCACGCTGCTAGTGGCTCATTAAACTGAAGCGACATTTGTACAGGCCCGCTCATGCGCGGCACAAGTGCACGCAACAAGAAAGCGAAAGAGGAAGGGGGAGGAGGAGACAGCTCCCGCGAAGCAGTAAACGACGGCAGCGCGCGCACATTCTCCGCGCTATATGACAGCTGCTCGTTTCATTCAGCCCAAGCAACGTGCGGCTGTGGCAGATTACGGCGGGGCTGCGCCTGCAGCCGCGGAGAACGCCTCCTGCGTGCTACCTTTCGGTGAGCACCGTCTCCAGAATTTAAAAAAATAAAATTAAAAAAAGAAAACTCCCTTCAAATCTTGCCGGCGGAAAGAAATCACTCCGACAGGCAGCGCTGTCTCATCCGCGGTTCTACGCTTTATTCACTAACCACGCTGCAGTTGCGGTATATGCCGGGCTTGAATTAAGAAAAAAAAAATGTTTTCGGGAACTGCTTGCCGCAGCATATTCTGTCCGCCGCGGGTGAGCGCTAGTTCCTGCAAATAATATTTCATTTTTTATTTTAAGTTGAACTAACTATAACTCAGGAATTTCCTGAAACACCTGGTATATGCCGATAACTTACAAGACGTGAGTGGTGCGGCGACCGCGCCGACCAAAGTGCAGTGCCACGACTAGCCGCCAGGTGTATCGCACGAGCTTTCAATCTGTTTCCTTTTACTCAGCCGTTAGGCGTGTCTCGAATATGCTTCTGATTTGTACCGCCCGCCCATTGGCACGTTCCCGTGATTGCCCAGAGGAGTTCATGTTAATTGAGGCGTCTTCACTCGAACGCGGTAGATGTAGAAAGCTCGCCGCCCACCCGTTAGTATGATGGTATGTGATGCGTTCAAAAAGCGTAGAACCCCTCGTTTAAGCTCAGTGGCTCAAATGTTTAAGCTCGGTGAGCGCGCTAGGCCGCAGGAAAGAATATACCGTGCCACGGTGGCTGAATCTAACTGAAAAAAAAAAAAAAAAAATTGTGCATTGCGCGAGGTTTGGTTTGTAGGGTTTAACGTCCCAAAGCAACTAAGGCTATGAGAGACGCCGTAGTGGAATACTCCGGGAATCTGGACCACCTGGGGTTCTTTAACGTGCACTCGCATCGCACAGCACACGGGCGCCCTTCTTTTCGCCTCCATCGAAAAGCAGCCGACGAGACCGGTATTCGATCCCGCAACCCTTGGCAACAGTATTCGAGCGCCCTGACCACTGCGCCACCCCGGCGGGGCATGTAACAAATAAATAAACGGCTAACAGGAAAGGAAAAGAGGAGTATCTGCCACACTTTTTTCTGTGCACACCTGAGATGGGAGAGAAAATAGAAAGGGAAAGAGTAGCCGTAGTGGGGGGATCAGAAGTAATTTCAACCACCCGGGGATCTTTTAACGTGCACTGGCATTGCACAGCACACGGACGCCAATCTCTTTCGCCTCCATCAAAGAGCAGCCGCCGGGGTCGGGTTCGAACCCGCGGGCACTCCGGTACAGTAGTCGGGCATCTTAACCACTGCGCCACCGTGGCGGGTCCACAGCGCGATGTCAGCGCGCATTTTAAAGAACTCCTGCGGCGGCTGAAATTATTCCGGAGCCCTTCACTGAAACGTCTCTCACAGCCTAACAACGTTCAACTCCGGAACATTAAACCACAAGTACAACATCACGCCTTATCACCCGATATCCCTCGCACCATACGATACCGCACATCCCCGTACCATACAGGAACTAGGAACGTATGTTTAGAGCATTACCTATACTGCGTTCACTTGCGAGCTCCGCGTTATTTCTGGATCGATCCTTTACTCCGGATATAACGAATAGCACACCACGTGACCTCGGATATAACGAATGCGTGGTATCGATTATAGCGAAGACGCGTGATACCACGTGATCTCGGATCTACCGAACACGCAACCTCGCTTATACCAAAAACTTTTTTTTTGTTCATTTCTGAAGGGGTACGAGACAGGATGGGTAGGGATACCAAATCAAAGCAGGCAAATAAAATTTCGCCGCAGCCTATCGCCTCCCATTTTATCGCAAAGATTTTACCATTCTGCGTCAATAAAGGGGGACGCTGCTAGGGCGTTCGACACGGCAGCGGCAGACGCCAAGCCGGGCGAAAAACCAGAGTGGTCGCTCCTTGCACGTGTAGCTTTTTTTTTTTTTTTTTTTCGCCCGTCACGGACACTGATATTAAAGCAGCGGCCGCTCTTGTTGGGTGCACATGCTCCAGCGAGCACGACAGCTTAAGATAAACAGCCGAGATGCGCGCCACAACGGAGACTTGAACCGAAGCAAGTGAGAACCCCTCCTCCTCCATTATATCGCACCGCGCGACGCCAAATAGTGCGCACCGTCCACACCGTTGCCGCCGAGCGTCTAGCCGTGGGCACGCGCGCGCTTCCCGAGTCGTGTCCGCATACTTCCCGGTTCGCGCCCGACGAGAGAAAGTTCTTTAGCGGCGCCGAAGAAATGAAAAGAAGAAAAAAAAAATCGCTTCCCTCCTCGCATCACGGCTATCACGAAAAACGACTAGCCCTTTCTTTTTTTTTTTTACCGGAGGAAAAAGAAAACTGAAAGAGAAAAAGAAAACGATTTGGCGAGGAAAAGCAGCACTATTCTGGGAACTTGAATGGTCAAAGGAGGTGCCCGTGAAAGCTACCTCCAGGCTCCTTCTAGCGTATAAATCATACTGGGAAAGAACGCGCGCACTTCGGCCGAACGCGGAACTGTGACGCCGTATCCGCGTTTTGATATAAAAATTGGCAGGCGGTTATATCTGTGCTAAACCAATTATAGTTTTCAAAGTACGGGCTTCTTTCCTTTTGTCTCATTTGTTCTAACTCGGTGTAATTGCTGCTTTTCACACAATACTCACCCACTTTTTTTTTTTTTTTTACGTTTCCACAGAACATTCGATCAACTGGTTAATCTTTTCTCTGATGACGTCACGCCACATCACTGAGGCGTGCTAGGTGGGCCCATTCATTGGACGCTTTCAAGTTACTGGGGCGGGACGGGGACTAGTTTCTTGCGCGTCGGCGTGCGCTGAGCTGAAGGGGGAGAGGAGCAGCATTACATATTTATTTTCAATCGTTGATATGATCGGTGCTAATGATCCGTTGCAGTGGTGATTGCTGGGATGATTATTTCTCGTGCACGTTTTCTAGCTTTAGTGATTAGTTTTTTTTTCTTTTTTTTTTCTTTTTTTTTTTTTAAACCTGGTAACATGCAGCGAAAACACCCGCCGCTGTGACTCTGTGGTTAAGACGCTCGGCTGATGAAACCCGGGCTCGAACCCCGCCGATTCGGATCCTCTCCGACGGTTTTTTTTTTTTTTTTCTTAGTGTGAAAGCACTAAAAGAGGTTATCGACAATCAGTAGTGAGTCGTAGACTCCACCACTATATAGAGTGTAGAACGGCGAACTTCAAAGACCTGTAGGGAAGACTGGCGCGTTGGAGCCGCTATATCGGACTTAGTTTGATTAATTGCGCTAGGACACGTGACTGTGACCTCACGAGACAGCTTAGCCAATCAGGATACTTTGTTGGGCGAGTGAGGGATTCAATCAACGAATGAAGGACATTATGGATGTTTTTACTGAGTGTGGATCCGGCCTGGAATTTACTGTTGAGAAACCAGTGGACGATCAGTTACAGTATTTAGATATTTTGATTCAATTCGGTGATGATCATTTTTGTTGGGAATACAACCCGAGATCGATGAAGCCGTTGCTAGGCTCCAATTCAGGACATTCCAAATTAGTAAAGAATGGGATGATAAACACTTGCTTATTAAATGCGTTGACGAAATCTTGTTACCACGGCATGGGCAAGAGTTTTGAAAGACAAGTGAAGAGAATTGCAAAGGCCGGTTATCGGGAGTCAATTATTATTGAGGCCAGTTGCCAGATACTGAAGAACCTTAAAAGAACGCACAGACTGAAATCCCTGCCCAGCATGGGTGAGAGGAAGAGGAAGGTTGCCGTGGTACCGTATGTGCACAGGATTTCGCATGGCCTCAAAAATGTAGGCAAGAGGTATAATGTGGACGTCGCACTGACCGCCCCGCTCAAGATGAAGAGGATCTGCCCGGCTGTTCAAAGGGAAAGAGAAGAGAAGAAGCAAGAATGTGGGGTGAAACATAGAAACCCCTATGTTGGATGCAAAACAGGTGTTGTGTATAGGCTTCCACTCTCTTGTGGAGCCAGTTATATAGGACAAACCGGACGGTGTATAAATAAGAGACTACAGGAACACTGTAACAACTTGGAAATTGGAAAGGACAAAACGTTTCTAGTATCCCATTGCCAGTCATGTGAAATAATGAAGAAGGAGAAGAAGAAGTGCACTCCTAAGTTTGACAGTGTTAAGATTTTATATCGCCACAAAGAGAAGATAACGAGAGAGATAGTGGAAACGTATTTTATTTCGACGGACAATAAGTGTATCAGCAAGACGTCTCTGGCTCTTTCAAGCAAAGAGGTGTCTTTTTTAAGTGATTTTTTTTAAAGTAATTTTTATGCAGCAGGTGAACCCTGGGGTTTTTTCACGTGACTGTTTCGTTTTCTTCATGTTTGTTTTTCTGGGCCTTGGAGTAAACGGCTTAGGCTTAGTTGTGAGTCAGCGCATGTACTGTGGCTTTCTTGTTTCTTGTCCCTTGTTTTCGTGTTCGCGCTGTTTATATTAGCCAACCAGAACAACGGCACAAGATCGGACTAATTTGTTAGTCGACGGTGGTGACCGTGTGAAAGCTTCCGCACCAATGTAAAGTAGAAATGCTCCTGCGCAGCTTAGCCTCCCGTAAAGGCCTCCTGTTCACCTGCTAGTAGAACACAGAAATGGAGCATGACTTCCCAAACGAGTGACGTGCACGCGGGGGCCACTGGACGTGTTTCTCATTTCGTCTGGCGTAGCGAACCGTGAGCGTACCGTGACTGACCGCAAGCGAGGCTTGCGCGCGCGCAGAGCATGTCGGACTATACTATACGCGCATTAAAGTCTTAACTGCTGCTTAGTCTGCCGGCCAAGGACCTCAACGCGAAAGAAAGCTGTAGCCGGCGCCCCGCGTCAACAGCCCCCGCGCAAATCTACGCACATTTGCATTGTTTTAACAGAAAGGAATCGAAGCCTGTGACCTTTGGACCACTGCGAACATAAGCGCAGTGTTCCTTGCTATCATAAACTTGCTCCTGCAGAGAGGGAGGGGGGGAGTGAGGGGTGGAATCGCGCGGCACGAGTCTACAACACTCCGACCCGTCGAGACGGTGCACTGGTTATGGCACTCGACTCAAGAACCAATGGAATCCTGTACCTAAGAACACCACCTGCAGCTCAAGATCCCAACCCCTAAACCCCTTCCCATTACGCGGAATAAAGTTTTATGCTACTACTACTGTGTCGAAGGTTGCGTGATCGAATCCCGGCCGCGGCGGCTGCTTTTCAATGGAGGCGAAAGGGAAGGCGCCCGTGTGCTGTGCGATGTCAGTGCGCGTTAAAGAATGCCATGTGGTCAAAATTTCCGGAGCCCTCCACTACGGCGCTTCTCAGCCAGAGTCGCTTTGGGACGTTGAACCGCACAAATCAATCAATCAATCAATCAATCAAAAACAACACTCCATCGGGGAATAGTACTTGCTTTATTATTAACACGTTATCGTTAAAGGTCCTATGTCGCAGTAGCCGCCTGGAGGCTTTTCCTTTTTTCATCGCTTCTAAAGCTTCCTTAACCTCGCTCTTCGTTAATGGTGGAATTTCTTGATTCTGTTCACTACAGTCAATCTCGTGGTTGTCCTGGCGACTTCGGCTACTATAAGTCAGTACAGAAATCGGCTATTTCGACTACACTGTCCGTGATATTACATTAGCCACCTTGTCCCTTAGAGCATACATCTGATTTTTGCCTATGCCTAATTTTTCGCTGCCATCAGGCCACCACCGTTCTTTAGAGCTGCTCTATTTTCTCCGTGCCATACTTCCTTATGTTATCCACATTAACCTTATTGGAGGCTTTCATACCTTGGCGTTTCCGAATCAAATCCTACGCCTGCTTAGATAATTTAGCGGTATCCTATCTACCCTATCGCCTACTTCTACCGCACACTCCGAAATGGTATCACAAGAATAATGAACGATTATTATGAACTCTATGAACAATTAATCGTGGGGGTAATTGGTTAGATAGTAGACGAAAAAGCAACTACATGACAACGGTGGGACCCGAACCCAAAACTTATTTCGAGTCCGGCGCTCTACCGCTTTTTTTTTTTCTTCTACTACTTTCTAATCGTTCATATCCATGATTACATTATTGCTTCACAGTGATCAAGAAAAACATTTCAAGCCGTTCGATGAATATCGAGCATGAGCTCATGAAACACCACTTTGAGGGCACACCTGCTATACAAATTTCAGAAATGAAGACACGACACGTTGGTAGTACGCTTACAGAACATTTATTTTGCTGAATCAACGTGAAGTTGTTGGCTACGGTTTCTGTGGCTGTCAACTTGTCGCTTCGTGCTGGAAATTCGGTAAACGCCACATCAACGGTTGTACCCCAGTGTGGACATGTGACGCCATCTGTTGGCACAAAATCGCGGCATTTGCGTTTTTATTATTTTTTTGTCATCACGTGGTATGCATAAGGTCACGTGGTAGGCACACATACAAAGCTGAGGCAAACACCTGCAGTAACGGCAATGTCAAGGGTCGATTGCAGTACCATCGCAAACTTGCTGAATGTGTGCTTTACAAAATCCCCAGTGCCCTCCTTGTTACCAGTGGCTCTTGGCTCTCTTGCTTGTATATCGTAACGAGTACCTCAGTTTCATTGCGCCCGGTAAGTAATTGATAACCGTCTTATCTTATCCCATGTGGTTCTCGTCCGAGCAGCCGACCCGCGATCATCCCGTCGCTAGTAGGCTAGGAAAAAAAAAAAAAAAAAGACTTCGAGATGTCCCGTGACATCTATGTTCCATTTTTTGCTTTTTCCCAATTTCATAAAAGCTCTTTGAGAGCACAGCCTTTGTCATTGGGATGTGGTACTATATCGATCATAGAGGCTAACTGCAGTTTGTCCTGCTCAGTTTCAAGGTCGGATTTATAGTTCGCCCTTGAAATGAACGCCCCATCTAAACCATGGTATTTTTTTTTTTTTCTATTTCGCCGATAAAAATCAAGTGTGACCACTGCCGCTATATCCGACCCTGCTCAGGGTCCGTTGAAAAAAGTACGAGGCAGCATAGTTGTCGGCGGGAGACCACGCAAAGCGCTTCCATCAGCACCAAATATGACGGCTGCGCTTCAAACCGAGGGCCTTTCTTTCCCCCTCACCCTTCCATTTCCCTCTGAGGCTTTTTTTTTTTTTTCAAGGATGTGCATTCACTGCTTTTCGTTCAGAGCTCTACTGTACTGAGACAATCGCGCGCGGGCATCATGCTGTCATTTTTATTTTACTGCTTTAATTTTATTGTATCCTGTCCTTTCTGCGTGTGTCGCCCTATACTATTTCATCACCTTGTTTTTGCACTGTCCCTTTATTCCCGTCTCCGCTTCAATAATCGATTTCAAACCACCCCGTACTACTACAACCACTTTCCTTGTCACTCTACTCTTACGTCACCGGATACCGAACTATTTACCTACGCGCCAGAATTAAAAGATAGTTGCCAGCAGCCCTTCGCTGTTCAGAGAGGCGGCGCAACACAGTTGCTTTCGCCACAGCAGGGACCGATGGGTCGCCTCGCTTACCTCTTTCACAACACCACCAGAGACGTTGCTCCACAATCGTTTTCTCGCTCCTCCTCTCCCCGCGTGCCTCTTCTCGAGAGAGAGATTCCGACACGCAGCGCGCCTCGGAGAACGCGGCGAAACAACACCCGAGACCTTGGCGGTCCGGGCCTTTCTTGCGCCGCGGGCCTGGCGGATTTCGCCACAGCATGCATGGCCACGGAGAAAGAGCCGAGAAAGAGGAGAAAAAAAAAAAAAAAAAAACAAGCGACGGCGCGTTTCCGAGGTTGCGCCGGCACGCGTCAACAACCTCTGTCGCGCAGCAGCGGAGAGCACAACAGACACGCACACACACATATGGGGGAAGAAGAAAGCGACCTTCCGTTCGCCCGCATTCCGCCAGCGTGTTGCACTTCGTACGGTGAGAAACGGGCCGACGGCTTTTTTTTTTTCTTGTTTTTTTTTTTTTTTTCGTTTTTCGATACAGCGAGGGCTGTATTGGATTCGAGCTCCGACCTTGCCCCGAGTAGCTCCAGACGACCAGCGGAATACGCGCAGATCTTAAGATATGCTGAAATAGCCACCGGTACAAGTGGGTCACCGCCGCTTGCGGCGGGGGCTAGCCTGGTACCGAATTTTTATCTGTTGTAGGCCGTCATTGCACACGCCACCGCTGGCGGTGGAGGACGGCTGTTGTTGCGGCGCGCGTCTTTCTTTCCCTCTTCCTTTTCTTTCTTCTCTGTATCCTCTTCTATCTGCACGAGGCAGCGGAGGTGGGTCAGCTACAGAACCAGTAGCCGGCCCGTGCATTTTCGTTTCCTTCTTCCTACAGCCACAACAACAACAACCTATCCCGGTCGACCAGTAATAATAATAGTTGGTTCACAGGAAGGAAAAGGCGCAGTATCTGTCACACTTGTGTCTGTGGACACCTGAACCGCGCCGTAAGGGAAGGGAGGGAGGTGGGAGTTAAAGTGGAAAGAGAGAAAGAGGAGCCGTAGTGGAGGGCTACAGGGTAATTTCGACCACCTGGGGATCGTTAACGTGCGCTGACATCACACAGCACACGGACGCCTCTTCGTTTCGCCTCCATCGAAACGCAGCCGCCGAGGTCGGGTTCGAATCCGGGTAATCCGGACAGTAGTCGGGCGTCTTACCACTGCACCACCCCGGCGGGGCTCCCGGTCGACCAGTGGAATTCGAAATTGTCATCCCAGGGCATGAAAACGTGCTCCGGAACGACCAGTGGAAATCTCCGAAGAACGCAGGGGCAGCGTTCTAGAAGGGCAGAGGAGGTCCCTCAACACCATTAGCAAACCGGAGCGGATCAGCGTCCACTGAGTATTCGCTGATGGGGAATCCCCAAGCGTGGGATTCCCCAGATCAGGAGCAGGCGCTGCCCCACTGTGTTGGCGCGGCCATCTTGTTTGAAGAATTGAAAGCATGGTGTAAATAGCGCCTAGCAGTCGAAGAAAACTTCGTCTCACTTTCCAAGGGAGGTTACGCGAACCGCCGACCAGCGCACAGTACATGCAGCCTCGAGTCTCAACGCGACGTGGGCTGAGGGACTCCGTAGTTAGCGGAGGGCTACGGGTTAACTCAATTCGTTATTAGCGCACTGACATTAAAGCAGTAAACGCGAGCCTAGTGCTTCCGCTCAGCAGAAACGCGGCCGAGATCGAACCCGTGTCCTCGAGAACAGCAGTCAAGCGCTCTGACCACTGAGCTACGGCGAGGCGCACAGATCTCATTGGAAGGCAGCAAGTGTTCCGAGACGCAACAGGCGTGTCCGTTATTACGGCAACTAAAGCGCACTCCGCGGCGCCGCGCGACGGTTTCTTAACCGCGTGGCATTCGCAAAGAAGAAAAAAGAAAACGATAATGCGACGCAAAACTTGGCTACACAAAAGGAGCCCCACGCTGCTTACAACACGGAAACGAGCAACTAACTTGCGAGGGCACTCTACGCAATTACAGGATTCAGCCACCACATACAGATCTTTGGCGCACCTCGCAAGAAGATTGTGCGATGACAGTCCCATTCCTTTTTTCATGTTCTTTCTTTTTTGTAAAAAAAAAAAAGAAAGAAAAGAAAAGTCTACTGTTACATTTGCAACCTTCTGAAACAACACGTTGTTATAGCTTTCAGAAAATATATTGACGCAATTAAGTCAAAAACCCCGTTCTGCAGGATCACGATCCAGCGGCCCAATTAGGTAGAAAATTTAGCGCAGGAATAGAATACAAAGGACAAAGAAGAACACGTAAGACGTTTCACGAGCGCTCGTCAAACGTCTCACGTGTTCTTCTTTGTCCTTTGTGTTCTATTTTTGCGCAAAATTTTCTACTTAATGGATCACCAACTAGCCCGGCAACATGCTCTCCTCAGCGGCCCAATATCTGAGTATGTGTTGGCAATGTGCTGGTCCTATGTAGGGCCGATTATTATCAACACATTGCCAATATTGTGCCACTGTTGGTGTTGCCTGGGGTCTGACTGGTGGTAGTCGGCAGGTGCCATGCCTACTACCAGGCATGCCTACACCGAGGCTACGTGGGTGCATTTGTACGGCTTGAGGGGCTTTGTATATCTGTCAGAATGCCTTTCATAAACGACTGTACAAGAAAGAGTATGTGTGAGACATTAGGGGAACTAATTGAGGAATTAGTAATTAGGCGAGCATCATATGTACGCGAACAAGGAATCCTTTTTTTGCTGTCACGCCGAGAGGAAGCTTTCACGAGCTACATAACTGCACTCTTCTCAAACTAGCCTTTCCGAAGGTTTATGTACTACGCACCTTACCCCGAGAAACTATAATTAATTAAGGTGCACAAAAAATAATTTTCTAGTCCGTCTATTCAAGCCGATCAATAAGGTGCGTCGTTGCTTTGGCGGCGTATAAGCACCGTTAGTTCCACCTATGTCACTCGCCGCTGTTACGACCAAGCATCCGCATTTGCGCGCTCTATTGTTCGCCTGTGGGCATGGATAAGTTTTGTGAATATGTGGTGATGGTCCAATGGCTCTAAGTGAGCCTGTTTCCAGGAATTCTGTTTTTGTAAGCCTGTTTTGCTTTGTGGACAACCTGCAAATGCCAAATTGACCCTGTCAAGAGAACGTCTGGAAAAACACAAAGAAACGTCCCCCTGCGGGAAATAGCAGGAAGTGCTTTCTTCCTTTTGTTCACCCTTCCAGTCGAGAAGTGCTATCCTCCAGTGATGAATGCCTCCTATCCAAAGGAGACGACAGAGTGACATGTTCGCTGACGTGCAGGACAAGAAAGGAGCATGACTCATACGGCCATTAAGTGATTTCCCGGGAATGCAGGAAAGATTTGCAATTGTCGAAAAGGGACAATGTTGGGAGCCCTATGCGGCGCCACGTGCACTCGGGTTTCTGAGAAGTAAAACCCCTTTTCAGAACCAGCCTGTGGTTTCTTTGTTGAAGAATAGAAATGTACCTCCTCTCCTCGCCGTTCCCAAGTTTTTCCCGCCAACAAGTGATCACGCCCAACGAATGAATGCCGGACCAGTCAGTGCTTCAGACCATCAGTGCAGTGATGTGTTCGATTGGATGCCGATACCTGAGGGGCGTGCCCTGGATTTGGTTGGTCAACATCTTCAGAGAGGGGCTGGACATAGGGGGGTTTTAAGGACGCTGCAGAGCACGAAATGTCGCTCTGGGCCCTGGGTAAACGGCTCATCCAGTCGCTTCTCGCTATGAACTCTTAACGCTTGCCATTTTGCTGATGTACCCTTCTTTTTCGTGTAAATAATTTTGTAAATAAGTTTTCTCAAAGTGCCATTAAACCTGCTTGTACATATTTCACCAACTTCGAAGATTCAATCCTACTTCAACCCCGAGTCTCTGCACGCTACCAAGTGAAGGCCGGGTCGACATAGCCCCAGCGTCACGACAACTGGTGGCAGCGGTGGGATCTGCATCTACAAGCTACAACATCTGGTGATTCGAGGTGGATCAGAATCTACAAGCCACAACATCTGGTGATCGGAGGTGGCATCTCAAGCAACAAGCAGGAGCAACAATCGGCCAACAAGAGAGCAGCCCGGAACATCGATCGCATGTGTGGGTGAGTGCTTGGCTTTTCTTCTGATGTGGACCAGGTTCTAGAACAGGGTTAGATTTTAGAACTGGTAAAGAGAGTGTGGAAACGCCTTTAGGTTGGTAGTTTGCACAGTTGTTTTGGAAGTAGCCGACACTCGGAGCGATCATGGACCTACAAAAGCTGCAGAAACCGGAACTGTTGCTATTGTGTGAGGAATTGGGAATTAATACAAGTGGTTTGGCACGAAAACCCTTGATTATAAAGGCAATCACTGATCTGGGAACCGATGATGAGGAGCTCAGTGAAGCATGGAACCTCATCGGGCAAAAAAAGGAACAGCTCAGACAGCAGAAAGAGGAAAGGGAGCGCGAACGTCAGAGGGAAAAAGAGGAAAGAGAGCGTGAACTTGAGAGGGAAAAAGAGGAAAGGGAGCACGAACGTGAGAAGCTTGAAAGAGAAGCAAAAAAGCTGGACCAAGAAATTGAGCTCCGGAAATTAGAACTAGAGTTGAGCAAGAGGTCGGGCGATTGTCCCCAGCTAGCGGTACCTCGTCTCAACAAGGAGGCAGATTTCAAGATGTCAAAGTACATGCAGCCATATGTGATATCAGGGGATATCGGTCTGTATCTGGCTAACTTTGAGCGAACCTGCGAAAAACTGTCCTTCCAGCGAGACACTTGGTCTCAGAGATTATTGACGGTTCTGCCCAGCGAGGCAGCGGAGGTTGTCGCGCGGCTAAGCAAGGAGGACGCGGACAGCTACGAGAAGGTCAAAGCTTGCCTTCTGATTTTCGGAGACAGAGATGTGCAGGCCTTAACACGTTCAAAGGCGCGAGAACTAGCTACACTGCTCATTTCAGAAAAATCAACAGCGGAGGAAACGGCAGTTACAACAGTGGTAAATGCGGAAAATAGCGGGCCAGAAAACTTTGAGAGCGAGGCATCTCAGATAAGTCAACATGAAAGTGAGCTTGATAAGACACGGAATGAGGACGTTCTTGAAAGTAACCTCTTGCCGCCAGTGTCTAGTAATCTCACGAGACTTTTAAGTGGAACCCGAGAGGACTTAGCTATGGAGCAAGCCAATGATCCCAAGAATAAGCTCGAAGTACAGTGGGAAGGACCTGCTAAAGTCGTTGCAGAGCTTTCTGACACTAACTACGCAGTGAAAATCCCCGATAGGCGTAAAGCAGTGCGCATTTATCATTGCAATCTTATGAAGCCTTATGTGCAGAAGGAAGCCGTGGTAAATCTAACGTTAAACCTTCCCGAGGAGATGGGGGATAACTTGATTTGCCTCAGCGGAAAAGGAAGCAACGCTCAGGAGCTTCACAAAAAGACGGAGCAGAGAGGAGAACTAAAGAAATCCCAGCTGTCCGATCTGGGCGAGCTAATAACAGAGTTTGAGGCCTGCTTCGTGGACAGGCCAGGCAGGACTGATTTGACTGAGCACGATATTGAGCTGACTTCAGACGTGCCAGTGCGATCAAGGTGCTACCGATTTTCTCCAAGACAAAGAGAAATTCTGGATAGGGAAGTAACTCGCATGCTGGAATTGGGAGTAATAAAACCCTCGGAAAGCGATTATGCTTCGCCTATGATCTTAGTAGAAGCTCCAGGTAAAGACCCTAGGCCTGTGGTAGACTACCGAAAGCTAAATTCTCTCACCAGGGATCAAGTGTATCATATTCCGAATATTGAGGAGAGAGTAGAACAGGTCAGTAGAGCGGCATATGTGACTACGCTGGACCTTACTCGAGGATACTGGCAAGTACCGCTCACTGAACGCGCCAGCAGATACGCGGCTTTCGTCACTCCGACGGGCAGCTACCAGCCAACAATGATGAGTTTCGGGCTCAAAAATGCTCCATTTTGTTTTTCCCGACTCATGGATAGGGTTTTAAATGGGTGTGAAACATTCGCGGTGCCTTATTTAGATGACATTGCGGTTTTTTCCGACTCATGGGCGGACCATATGGTACATCTAAGAGCTGTACTGAGCCTTTTGCGTCAAGCTGGACTAACCGTAAAGGCCGAGAAATGTTGCCTGGCAAGGGCGACCGTGGACTACTTGGGTCACAATGTAGGTCAGGGTTTCAGGAAACCCAGCGAGATTAAGATTTCTGCGGTAGCAGACTATCCGCGGCCGAGCACGAAGACGGAAATTCGAGCATTCCTAGGTCTGACTGGGTACTACAATCACTACATCCCTAACTATTCAGCTTTGGCCAGCCCTCTGACCGACGCTCTCCGCAAGACAGAACCGACAAATGTAGTCTGGGACGAACAAAAGGAAGCCTCCTTCGTAAACCTGAAGGCTGTGCTGATTAGCCGTCCGGTATTGCGAGCTCCAGACTATGACCGAGAATTCACGGTCCAGTGTGATGCCAGTGAACGAGGGTTAGGTGCTGTTCTCTGCCAGAGAGATGACGACGGTAATGAGCACCCCGTGCTCTACTTGAGCAGAAAACTGAGTTCTAGAGAGAGGGCTTATTGCGCGTCAGAGAAAGAGTGCGCTTGCATTGTATGGGCCATTCAAAAATTGCAGTGCTATCTTGGAGGGGCCAAATTCACCGTAGAGACGGACCATTGTCCCCTGGCTTGGCTGCAAACTGCGACATCGAAGAACAGTCGCCTTCTTAGGTGGAGCTTGATTTTACAGCAGTACAATTTTGAAATAAGATACAAAAAGGGGAAGTTAAATGGGAATGCGGACGCGCTTAGCCGCTCTTTCTAAGCGGTCCGAGATGTTCCTCACCATGTATCCAAATTGATAATCAGGTTTTTTTTTTTTTTCGTGCGCTTGTATATGTGTGACTATGTAAAGCAGCACGTTTGGTTTTCTAGGAATACGTGGGTCCTGAACGTCTTGAGAGTGGGCTTTTCTCGAACAACAATGGCAGTTTTCTTTTGACCTGGTCTCTTCAGACGGGAGCCGAGTGCTTGCTTCGACATGTGGTTGAGTTTCAGACAGCTCGAGCAATTTGGCCTACAACAATCAAGACAACGCGACAAGCAACAGCGAGCTTCAAGCGTTCACGTGCAGGCCATTAAGTCGTCTCTTCATGCAGCAGCTGGGACTGCTGCCCTCCGAGTCTCTTCTGGCGGGGGAGGAGGCTGTTACGACCAAGCATCCGCATTTGCGCGCTCTATTGTTCGCCTGTGGGCATGGATAAGTTTTGTGAATATGTGGTGATGGTCCAATGGCTCTAAGTGAGCCTGTTTCCAGGAATTCTGTTTTTGTAAGCCTGTTTTGCTTTGTGGACAACCTGCAAATGCCAAATTGACCCTGTCAAGAGAACGTCTGGAAAAACACAAAGAAACGTCCCCCTGCGGGAAATAGCAGGAAGTGCTTTCTTCCTTTTGTTCACCCTTCCAGTCGAGAAGTGCTATCCTCCAGTGATGAATGCCTCCTATCCAAAGGAGACGACAGAGTGACATGTTCGCTGACGTGCAGGACAAGAAAGGAGCATGACTCATACGGCCATTAAGTGATTTCCCGGGAATGCAGGAAAGATTTGCAATTGTCGAAAAGGGACAATGTTGGGAGCCCTATGCGGCGCCACGTGCACTCGGGTTTCTGAGAAGTAAAACCCCTTTTCAGAACCAGCCTGTGGTTTCTTTGTTGAAGAATAGAAATGTACCTCCTCTCCTCGCCGTTCCCAAGTTTTTCCCGCCAACAAGTGATCACGCCCAACGAATGAATGCCGGACCAGTCAGTGCTTCAGACCATCAGTGCAGTGATGTGTTCGATTGGATGCCGATACCTGAGGGGCGTGCCCTGGATTTGGTTGGTCAACATCTTCAGAGAGGGGCTGGACATAGGGGGGTTTTAAGGACGCTGCAGAGCACGAAATGTCGCTCTGGGCCCTGGGTAAACGGCTCATCCAGTCGCTTCTCGCTATGAACTCTTAACGCTTGCCATTTTGCTGATGTACCCTTCTTTTTCGTGTAAATAATTTTGTAAATAAGTTTTCTCAAAGTGCCATTAAACCTGCTTGTACATATTTCACCAACTTCGAAGATTCAATCCTACTTCAACCCCGAGTCTCTGCACGCTACCAAGTGAAGGCCGGGTCGACATAGCCCCAGCGTCACGACACCGCCCACGCCTTTCCACCACTTTTCTTTCCCTGCACTGCTGCCAAGATCGCCGGAATGAAATTTCCGTTAACCCGCTCACAGCTCTCGCCACGCGACTGCCAGAAAACTCTGCCAACGAAGCGGTCCTAACCGACGTCATAGTGGCCATTACTGCGCTACATGTAAAGGAAAGCGAACTACGCTACGCGCTTCGAAACAAAATGGCGACCCCGACGTCACGCTATGGTTATAGCGCCAATCTTCTAGAGCACTATACTATTGTCACGCGGATACCTTCGTTAACCATTTGCACGAGACAAACGCTAAGCTC
Organism: Amblyomma maculatum; assembly: GCF_055883805.1. Taxonomy (NCBI): domain Eukaryota; kingdom Metazoa; phylum Arthropoda; class Arachnida; order Ixodida; family Ixodidae; genus Amblyomma; species Amblyomma maculatum. The sequence goes on from NC_139353.1 coordinate 36,231,626, forward strand.
GTCACTCACGAAATCCGAACCCCGAGAGCGCACACTGTGCATTCCCAACTCCCTTCACATTCCCTCTTCGTTCGTAGAGTAACCAACCAGCCATTGCCTCGGTAACCCACTCTCTCCCTCTCTCTAGATCCCTCTCTCACTCACTGTTGGTGTAGAGGCCCTGGGTGCAACGCTCCGCAATCCTAAATCGGAAATAACCAGTAGGATCTGCCGTGATCTGGCGCAGCTCGAACTCAGGAAAAGCCTTTTCAATGTCCTTGATGCTGATGGCAGCAGGGTGGCCGCGCGGATAAAAAGAAAGTTGGAGTTAAGCGGGCTCCAATAAACGCAATTCCGCTGCACACACATGCTCCAATGAAATCATCTTTTCTAGCGCTTCTTTAACACACAAGGGACATTAGATGAAGGAGGAACACATGTGTTCCTCTTATGCGTTCCTCCTTCATATAATGTCCCTTGTGTGTTAAAGAAGCGCTAGAAAAGATGATTTCAAATGCTTTCCAACTCGCCCAAGTTTCCGCCTTATTAACATGCTCCAATGTTCTCCACGCCCTCTCCCTTGTTCCCCACACATTTTCCCTCCGCCAGCACTTTCGAGTACGTACTGACTCGTCAAAGAGTAGAGCGATGAGAGGGAGGGAAGCCCTACGTTGATTTGTGGGCCACAAACCGACAAAGGCACCCGAAGGCAGCAAAATGTGTAAAATAAAAAAAAAAGAAAAGAAAGAAAGGGACCGCCCGCGATCCCTTTATTTTTTTTTCGCCCGCTCGAGAGGCTCCTCGGACGAAGCGGCAGGCAAGAGCCGTTGAGTCTACCTAGGCGAGCTAACTCGCGCGGCAGGCGTACGCAGATAGCGAACGCCACACGGCCGAACAACGAGCTGGAACGATGGGAAGGAAAAAAAATAAAATAAGGCCTCAACGGCGGCAGTGGAGCAAGCGTCGCCGTTCTGTTCCTGCTCCTCCTGCTTTCTTTCCTTCACTGCCATTCTCTTTTTCTTCGACGCCAAAACGAAGCTGCCGCGCACCTCCTCCTCACTCTCTCTCCCTCAGGTACCCGCAGCATCGGTACAAGCCTTTTTCTCTACCTGCCTCGCGGTCGGTCGACACGGCCCTTGCATACCGGTTCAACTTGTCTGGCGAGCGAGCGGTTTCGACCGTTCCCCGATGCCGCCGCCGCTGCTGAATGCGAGCAGCAAGCAGCGATTTTTCTTTTTCTTCTTTCCCTCTCTCTATCTTGGAAACGGGAAATAATCAGGGCCCTGATTGCCAGAACTGGGACGACGGAGACTTACGAACGACGAAGACGACGCCCCTCGCGCCCGCTGCCCCCTACCTGCTTGCTTGCACTTTTCATCCCCCCTTTCCCCGGTCAGAGGAACAGTTTTTTTTTTTTTCGCGAGCAAGAAACGGCCCCCGCACACCAACTCCACCGGTTCTTTCACCGTTGTTGCCGCTCATCACTGCCGCCGATGCTGCCCCGACGCTGCGCGCAGAGGAGGAGGAGGAGAAACGCCAAGACTACATCACGCCGCGTGGAGTCGAAATTCGATTTGCTCACTCGGGAAAGGCAAGCACCGCGAGAGGCAAAGTTTCGTGTTCAGACAACCAAGAAAAGCTGCAATCGTGTGTGCGCGTAGGTAGAAAGAGGGAGAAATTTAGGGGGGGTGGGGGGGAATGTCGACTAATCGCGCGATATCCTACGACTGTACTGCAAAGCCGATTTTTCTCTATCTTCGCCACAAAGGATGGAGAACTGCCCCGTCCTTTTCGCCAATACCAACCAGCAGGCCGATACCTGGTGGCGGATTTATGGAAAGGGGGGGGGGGGGGAGGAAGCCATCCCAAGCGAGCAAGTTTACACAAGAAAACTAGGCCGAACCCCGTTTTCACGTCAAAAACAAACGAACAAAGAAATGTGTGGTTCGTGTGGGAACACACGCTACCAGAGTGACCCATAAAGTCGTCCCTCACAGCACGAGAATTGTGACAACACGATAAAAAAACGACGGAGTACAAAATGCCGCCCCGTAAGCTGTTCGGGGCGGTCACACAAACGGAACTGCACTCCCGCCGCGTAACCGACAAAGCAGCCGCGGCAGCGCGGTCAACAGGGCACGCGGACATGGAGGAGTGCATGTCCGTCGTGGTTCACCACGCTGATGAAGTGGAAACACGCGAAGGCGAGGCTTCGGTGCGAGCATTGAAAGCGGTGCTACGCGATCCAGGGAGCGTGACGTGTCCCTCAGTCGCGTGACTACAAACCAGTCACTGGCGGATCACGAGCTCCGGTTCAAAAAAAAAAAATAAATAAAAAAAAAAACGGGTCCCAACACGAGAAGCGGACCCCTCGCTAGCAAATGTCATTATCCAACGTGTGAACCGCGACGAAACGAAGAACGGAGGTTCACAAAGAATTGCTATTTCTTCGTCAACAGAATTGAGAGTGAATTAAGAAGGCCGGCCGGGCAAAGGCGGCGGAGGGAGGGGGGGGGGGGGAATGATGCACCCGTGTTCTGGTCACGCCGCTATGCTCACTGTGGATGGCTGATATGCCTTTTGGCAGAACTCGTACTTCACAGGAGATCCAAGAACGCCTTCCCCAGAAGAACAGGGCAAGCAAACCGAGAGGCCGGTCTCGTTCCCCTTTCTACCACCCCCCTCCCCCCTTTCCCCGCGCTGCCCTCGTTTAAATGGCGCCGCCTGGAGAATGTCCGTGGTGTTGGCCACATGGTGATCGCCACAATCATCGCGGTATACGAAGCATGGATTATGACCAGGAGGAGAACGAGGCTCCGGGAGAGGAGGAAACGGCCTTGCATCTTCGTCCCCCCCCCCCCCCCCCCCCCCCCCCCCCCCCCCCCCCCGCATCACGAACCAGAAGTGGGAGAGCCCACAGCGCACGTTTCGCGAGCAGCCGCGAAGGGAGGCCACGAGGAACTAGGAAGACGCGAGGCAGTGAAAGTGAGCGATCCAGGAAGGGCTTTCTTCGCGCGTGAGAAGAGAACGGCCGCCGCTCCCGAAACTCTGGTCAGCCGAGCACAGACGGGGAAGAAGAGATGGAGGAAGCGGAGGCGGCCAGACGAAAAGGGCCTCCCCCCTCGCCGCCTCAAGGGCGCGGGTGCCAGAAGACACGCAAAAAAAGAAAAGAGCGAGCGGCCGCGGAGGATAAGCGACGGACCGTTAGTCTAAACTGGAGGCAAAAGCGGTGGTTGATGCCGAATATACACGCCGCAAAGGGCCATGGCTTTTATTGCGGCGACAGCACCGAGAGGGGGCTTATCGAGAGTGAAGGCGGAGTCGCCGTCGTCTCAGCCGAGAACACCCACGTTCTTCGCACGCTGCGCAATTGGAATGCTATAGACCCAAGTCGGCCTAGAGAGACCTTTAAAAGTACGCTCTTTGTTTCTGCAAGCATGTGCCGCTATGAAAGCTAAGCAGTGCTAGGTCACGTATAAAATATTACACAGCTGTCGCACCAACCTTGCAAGGCAAGACCGGCGCGCCAGTGATTGATTAAGCACGCCAGATTCAACAAGCTTCAGCATACGCCACGACGCAGTGGGAAAGGAGCCGATGCTTAGCTCACAGATACAAACACGACGCTTGTCCCACAACACCTTATTGCTCTATTCTGCCCGGTAGTCGGGAAATGTGTCTATATCGTAATAGCGGATATAAAGAAGGAAATGAGATTCTCCAAGAAGCGCACCGTAACAGGGTTTTCCTGCGAACACAACGCAATATCGATAAGGGAAGGCAGCGATTCCAGAGCCCAATTTCAACTTCCTCGTGACCAGCTGTTAAATTAAGTTAAAAGAAATAGGCCGAAACTTCTTCCCCGCCACCCCGTATTTCGCCACGCATCACACTAGCGAAGCGACTGCGCGCGCTATGCGAAGTTCGCTGAAACGCCAGCAGCTGGTGCGAGACAAGAGCACGCGCTAACGAATGCACACAGTACGTCCACCCAAGAAACGAAATGCCACTACCTAACGTGTCAAGTGCCCGATTGGTTTCTCATCGATGACGCGGCGCACATTTAATGAGACTCTCAACGGGACTTTTTTTTTTATTTTTGCGGAAAAAAAAAGGGGGGGGGGGGGGGGGGTGTACGGAGAGCGTAGCCGGTAACTTCCACTTGAAGCAAATGACGTGTTGCTGTAATTTGTTTCCACTCCAGTCGCTCTCTAGCTTCGGTAGATAGCACATTCGACATTTTATTTCTGAAGGTGCGGGGCTGCGTCTCTATCATGCCGCAATGTTACGTTACGCAGTCCGCATGACAGACGTTAATATTCACGGAGGTTACAGGACGCCTGTGTGCGCCGTAATTATTAGGAACTTATCATGACCACTGCGCATAGGAGCTTTGTGCATTTGCCTAGAATACGCCGGATAAATCATGAGTAGTTCAACTAACGGGTCGCATACACTTCATCTCTCATGTGTTCCCCCGACAGATAGGACAATTTTCTGTAATCAATAAGTGATTAACTACACAAAACGAAACCCGCAGTAACCGTATCGCTTCCTGGTCAGCCCATCAACCGCACCGTGAGGGCGCGCATTCCGGGAGAATCCCGTGACGAGTTAAAGTAACCAAAAATGAGAACGAACGTCGGTATGTAAAACAACCACTGCAAAAAAAAACAACAAATTCACAACAGCGAGAGCCAAAAGGGAGCATCCTATCGTGCAAACAGACAGGTGCACGTGAACACAAGATTCGGCGCATAGAAATATTACAGAAAATAACAAGAACGAGACCAGTTCAGACAGCGGTGCTGTGGGGCCCGCACCTAGCGAAACCCGATACCGCAGCTGAAAACGGTGAACAACAACATTCCGCCTACCTCCTTTTACCACACGTTAACACGATAGCAGAACCAGGGGCAAAGACCGGTGAAACGATTCGAATTGCTTCCCATTAAAGCCTTTTCTGTTTTTTTTTTTCTTTTTTTTTTCAGAGGCGCTACCTTACATGGCGACCTTAATATTCATCCCCTTCCAACTGTGCCAGGAAGAAGGGAGAGGGGAGGCGCCTCCCTCGGGAATCAAAGCCGTGAATTAACGCGTATGTGCGGCCGTAATTTAACCCCCCCCCCCCCCCCCCGCCCCCCTCAATCTCCTCTGCACAAAACTCCAGCGACTGCCTACCGAAATCTTCGTTAGCGGCGGCGAGGGGCCACAGCCCCTCCTGGAGCAGTCGGTTTACACAGCGCTTGACAAAGACAACACGCATTGTTGCGGCGACTGCGAACACGAGGTCACCGCCTTTCTTTTTCGCTCAGACCTAATTACAAACCCCTCCTCCCCCGCCCCCTCTCCCTAGGCTTGTACTCTTCCACTTCCAGCTGGAGTCTCCCGAGTAAAAAAAAAAAAAAAAGAGCCTGGCAGCAGGGTCTATGGCCCGCGTGCTGCTTCGCTTTCTGCGGCCTTTTCTTGTTTTGCCGATCGTTTATTAGAAACGCCAGCTACACGGCCCCTGTGTAGTTAGTCGCGCGGCTATAGCCATAGCCGCGGCCAGCCCACAGGAGCAACGACCTCTGTCCGTCCATCTCGCCCTCCTCCTCCTTGCCGCCGCCGAGCACCGCGCGCGCAACAAACCCACTGCCCACCGGTGCAGCCAACGAAACCGAAGAAACAGAGCGGCCCTGACGTCTTTCGCTGCTCGCTGATGCTATGCCTTAGCTAAAGGAAAAAAGGAAAGGCAAAGTAAAGGAGCGGCGCGCACACGCTCGTAAAATGAACGGCACGACAGTAGAGCCTTCGGTCCACAAGCGGCCAACAGATACCCATGCAAGTGGCCGTTGGCTCGGCGGCTTCAGTGATCGGGCTCCCAAGGAGCGACCAGACGACGTGCCGCTAGGACAGACAAATGCTGTTTTTCGGGCCACGGCACTGTACACGACAACCGTCGTCGTCGGTCAGGTGACGCGCTTAGTGTGAGAACAAATAAAAAGGTTCTTTCATCTCCACGTCGTATCAGCCAAACGTGGCCGGCCTTACACGACTAACCAGCATGCTAACTTGTGCTAACTTGCTGACTCCCTGACCCCCCCTCCGGCTCCTCAGATCAGCCTCAGGGTAAGACAATCAGCAGTTCTCACAAGACCGCTCTGCGCATGCGCACCTCTCGAAAACAAACCACCAACCCCAGCTGCGCATGCGTAGTTCTTGGCCTCCACGGTCGGCGCAGCCGTAGCTGATCTAGGAGGCCGTGTGTAGTTAATATTAGTGACAGGCGTATGAGATAGATGGCGGTAGCTGTTAAGAACATACACCGTCATTTCGCTGGCGGCTGCAACTCCCCAAGGACATTTTCAACCAGTAGCAGACGAATTTTCAGCCACTCACAGAGGGCGCCACATTTTGTGAAAAAGGTGGAATAGGATTCGTTTACGGGTCTTACGTTTCCGACTAAGTGTAAAAAAAAAAAAAAAACTTCCATTTAATTTTCATCTTTTTAGAGCGCACCTGTCCGTTCCCAGTTGAACCGCGTTGCCGTCGGTGCCGGTGTAAACAAGAGAAATAGAGTCGCGAGCAAAGGAGAATTTCTCAGAAGAGGAAGAGCCGCGCATTTTTCGTAATCATCTTCCTAACGGCAGACAAAACCGTAACAGTAATTACCGAATATTATTTAGTCGCGTGTACTCGCCACCGCTCTAACGCACCCCTGCTAGCCAAGCCACAGCTGCCACCATTAGTACAGAACAAAATTCACTCGGCAACATAACGGCCAATGCAAACGCACAATAACTAGACCAGGACTGAAACCAATAGTGTAAACTGTCCTTCAAAATGTATTGCTATTTAAACATCCAAAGAATATGTGCTGATGGCAGCATGACTACAAGTATATGGCGGCGTCTTTGGTTGTGTTATTTTCCGTTTTGAAAGCATTTTAAAAACAGATAAAGCAAGATCAAAGAATACAGCTGCGATTTATTGGAAGAGAAAAACGTAGGCTGCCTTAAGTTGATATGAACACCAATACCTGTCTGCCTGATGCTAAGACATAGCCACAAAACGCAGTAATTCACTTGAGACGGTCCAAACAGATGCCATTTAGTAACAACGAAAGGGCACAGTAAGGCGCCACCATCTCCTAAAACCTAACTTTCTTGATCAATTTAAAATATATATTAGTAAGGTGGAAAGTTGGGCAAGTTGAGCCTGATTCGTGATGTAAGTGGCGCCAAAAACGAGGACCAAGGTATGAGAACGACACATAAGCGCTATGTGTTCCGTCATTCTCCCACCTTGCTCCTCGTTTTTGGCGCTAATTACACCCTTAAAATATAAAGCTTTAGTTAAACTGCTAATTCTTCTCTTGATAGTGCCACCAAGATCTACCAAAATATGACAATATTTTTATACTCGTCTCCGCCAGTACTTGTCCCTTTAATACGGCTCCCTGGTGGGAGGGAGCAACAAACTTGAGGAGCACTTAAGTTAACCTTAAGAGCAGCAGCAACAGCCAGACTGTACCCACAGCGGGGTGAAGGCCTCTTCCATATTCATCCAATTAACTCGGTCCTGCGCTACAACACGACAGTACTTAGAGTCTCTGCGGCCATCGAGACATATCAGCCACTTGTGGGTACAAATTAGCCCACTTTCTAATTACCACTCACAATTGTCAAGTCACTATGTCCCCTTCACTGTCGAACGAATGTTCCCCATTGGCTTAGGGGTAATTGCGTGTCTAAGCCAGGATCCAAGGGTCGGCGGTTTGATTTTTATCAATCAAGTACTAAGTTTTCCTAACGTAATTAATTTGCTTCACATTGTTGTGTGTTACAATGCCATTGAAGACACACTGCAGCTTCAAAATTAATATGTAACTAATTTGTCAATTACCTGCAATGCAATAGGTCCATGGGTGATGTCACGTCAAGCCCTCTCGACCAGTCTGGATTTTCCTGACATGCTGACGCCGCCTTTTCTACCAAGCAAGATCTTTAAGTGCCATAACTGGTTTACAAGCTCTGCTTCTTGTAAAAGCCAAACTGCACAGGAAATTTTGAGTTAATTTAGCCCTATTAGTTAAAGTAAAACAAAATGTTTTTCACAAAATTAGGGAAAATCCTTTTTTCCTTAGTTCATATAGAGAGAGAGAGAGAGAGAGAGAAACATTTTCTCATTGACCCTTGTCCGTGCCACCCCCTCAAACTGAGGAGTTGAGGCCTATATCGCCCAATACATGGGTGATAGCAATGAGCTCTGGCCAGAGTAATCGAAGGAGCTCAGCAGGAGGAACGGCCCAGACTTCGCAGGAAAAAGGTATGACATGGGTTGGTAGGGGGACCAGCGTATCAGATAGCGTGGTGACTACATGGCACGTGGGCAGGCCCAATATGAGCGTGGGTTGTCAGGGTAGTCGTCACATGCCTGACAGTGGGAGTGGCCAGAGCGTTTGAGTATGCAGTGGTTGTATAGGTGACATGGTAGAGAATTTTTTTGAGCTTATCTGATGAAAATGGATGCACAGCAAGTAAGACATGGAGAAAAGGTGTGAAGCAGGCAGCAGGTGTGTAGTAACTAGGCTGTATACTTTCCAATTTCAACCGAAAATGAGTTGATTCACATCCGCCGGTAAAAAAAATCACAGAATTGCTTAGAACCAAAAAAATCCTGTTTTAGGACTCTTCTTGATGAAAAAGTTCCCATTATCTTCCCTTCAGAGTACAGAAAATGGGACAACAGGCATTCGAAAGCAGTCCAAGAGGAGGAGACGCTCGAGGTTCTGTGCCCCGGCCACCGTTGGATCTCTGCTGCTGTAGTAATCGAACATCACAAGAATTTCTGTCAGCTTCTTACCAAGGTACGCTTGCCAACCAAAACAACCATTTCCAGATGACTCTCCTGCCTTCTTAGCAGTCGGTGGGGGGTGTATTGTTCGTTGTTCAGCTTAGGGGAGCCGAGGAGTGAAGGGGGAAGTCTGTTTTGTTCAGCAGAAAATTTCAAGAAATATTTTTGCGATGTAGGGCCCCTCATCATAAGAGCAAAGGCCCTTCTCCTTCCCTACGTATAGCATCTGGTGGAAGCCATCCTGAAGTCAAATGGCGACTCTCTTGAGTTTACTCAGATGGGGAACGTGCCTGTTTGCCTTTCTGTGCACTTTTGCTTCGATAATGTTGTGTGCTTTCAGACTTTCAAAACCTTTTTTATCAACAATCGCCGCAGCTTACAGTTAGCACCTCACAACTACCTGAGAAGCGACAATTTCAAAAACTACATATATAAACGCAAGAAAACATCAGCCGAATGTCAAAAACATAAACACCATAAAGTACACGGCCTTATTTATTTATTTATTTATTTATTTATAATACCCTCAGGGTACAGTTGTACGTTACAGAGGGGAGGGGTGCATACAGGATATACATATAAAACAGAAGGTTAACAAAAGCGTACAAATCTGAAAAACAAAGCAAATAAAAAAGAACAAGGTACATGTGCAATTTAGGAAATTTAGGAAAACGGCATAGGTGTTAAAAACAACAATATAAAAATATAATAAGCAACAGTATACAATGATGTTATGCAAATAACTATACAGTAAGTTTTAAAACTAGGCAAAAAAGAAAGATTGCAGCACGGATTTAAATTTCTGTTCTTCAGTTATACTTGTTAGTGATGCAGAGAGGTTATTCCAATCATTACAGGTGCAGAGAAGAAAGGAGTTAAAATAGGCAACTGTGTTTGTGTGCGGAATGTTTACCTTTTGACTATGGTTACGGCGAAACGAAATGTAGGATGGTGGCTGAACCCATGAGGAACGCAAGGTGGAGTTATGGTAGTATATTTTGTGAAAAAGTGAGAGGCGGGATAGTTTTCTTCGAGTAGATAACAGCGGGAGATGTAAGTATGCTTTCATATTAGTAACGCTGGCTGTCCTTTGATAGTTATTTAAGATGAACCGGGCTGAGCGATTTTGTACTGCCTCAACGGAGTGTATGAGTGTTGCTTGACCGGGGTCCCAAACAGATGAGGCGTATTCCAGTTGTGGACGAATGTATGTTGTATACATTAATAGCTTTAATGATGACGGTGCAAGGGAGAAATTACGACGAATGTATCCGAGAGTACGATTGGCTTTAGCGATGATGGAGTTGACATGCAATTTCCAGGTTAGATCACTAGTAACGATTACACCAAGGTAGCGGTATGACTTTACAGATTCTAATGGGACGTTATTAAGCATATACCTAGGACTTGTTACATTAGTTCGAGATACCCTCATTGATTTGCATTTGTTAATGTTTAATTGCATGCACCATTTACTGCACCATTCGCTAATATTATTAAGGTCATTCTGGATTAGTAGGATATCGGAATTATCAGCAAGTTTACGGTATAAAACACAGTCATCAGCAAATAGGCAAATTTTCGAAGAAACACAGGAAGGCAAGTCATTTATGTAAATCAAGAATAAGAGCGGTCCCAGAACCGACCCTTGCGGAACGCCGGACCGGACTGGGACAGAAGATGAGTTGATTTCATTAGCATTTACAAATTGTATGCGGGATGTGAGGAAAGCGCGGATCCAATTAATTACAGCAGGGTCAATGTTTAGAAAGCTGAGTTTATGAAGGAGTAGTGCGTGGCTTACTTTGTCAAAAGCTTTAGAGAAATCAAGAAATATACAGTCAGTCGAAAAGCCAGAATCTAAATAGGCATGCAAATCATTAGTGAAGGAGACAAGCTGAGTTTCACAAGAGAATAGTTTACGGAATCCATGCTGTGCACTTGAAAAAAAGTTGTTATTTTCGAGAAAGTTAACAAGATGTGTGTATATAATGTGCTCCATAATTTTACAAGGTACGGATGTTAGGGAAATAGGCCTGTAATTGAGGGGATCGTGTGCTGGACCTGATTTGTGGATGGGGATTACTTTAGCAGATTTCCAGTCATGGGGCAAAATGCCAAGATCATAAGATTGCAAAAAAATGCACTCCAGTATTATTGAACAGTATTCTACAGTGTTTTGCAAAAATTTAATATTTATCTCGTCAGTTCCACAAGATAATTTGGGTTTCAGTTTGTTTATTAAAGCTTTGATACCTGTTGATTCAAATATTATTGGGTCCATGAGCTGATAATTGGTAGCATTCACAACTGGAATATGACTGGTGGGTACAGGGGATGAAAATGACTGAATGAATGTGTCGTTAAGTACTTTTGAACAGAGGTGAGACGGCACTGAGTCCCCTGAATTAGTGAGCAATGATAAGGTGTTGTTATTAGTGTTATTAGTGTTCCCTCGTATGACATTCCAAAATCGCTTTGGATTAGCCTTTAGTAACTGTGGAAGAGTAGTGTTTAAAAAAGACAACTTAGCTGACCTTAAAGACGTGATGTAACATTTAGCCGCTTTTTTATACGATAGCCAATGAGTTAGTTTTAAAGACTGTCTGGCTGCACGGAACAAACGCTTTTTCTTGTTTGATAATCTGTTCAGATGTGTATTATACCAAGGCGCTTTGCTGTTAATGTAGGCGGTTCTAAGGGGGACGTATCGGATGGTTAATTCGGAAATTTTATTTTTGAACATGGACCAGTTAGTTTCTATGAACCGGCCGTGAAGTGATGGCAAAAACAGATCTAGAAATGAGCAGAGTTCGCTGTTGATGGCGGTATAGTTAGCTTTGTTAAAATCACGAAATTTTCTTTTTTGTCTGCTTGTTTTTGTTTGAGCCACCGTTAGCGTAAAATGTAGGATATCATGATCGCTCAGCCCGGGCAGGTGCGAGACGATCGATAAGTTGTCTGCTGATGTTGAAAGAATAAGGTCGAGAACTGACGATGTACTATGTGTTACACGTGTAGAACGATTAACAATCTGGGTTAAGTTGAAGTCTGAGCAAATGGAGAGAAACAGATTAGCTTCGGCGGACGGGGGATTTGAAAATGAGTTATCAAAGGACCAGACGATATTTGGAAAATTGAAATCGCCTAGAAGTAAAAGATCAGCACCAGGGAAACGAGTTACAATATGATTTAGAGAATCGTGTAGGTTATCGCAAAATGATGAGTCAGCCAAGGGTGGTCGATAACATACGCCTAATATTACTTTCTTAAAGTTCAGATTCAGGCAGCACCATATTAGCTCTAAATTAGTTATAATAGGTACAACAAAACAATCGATGCATTCACTGATAGCAATTAGGACCCCACCACCAACTCTGCCCGTTCGGTCACTCCGGAAGACAACATATTTCTTTTCACAATGAAACAGTTCACTATTTCTTATTTTGCTATTTAGCCACGTTTCTGTTAACACAATAATATCAGCATTACAGTCTTCGATTATCGCGCATAATTCATCTTTTTTTGGGTAAAGGCTACGGATGTTTGTGTATAACACTGAACATTCGAGACTATTCGAAGCGCCTCCCCTCATATGATCCTAGCTAGTAGACATCATGCAACCAGACCGGAGAGTTCTGCCATGAGTTTCACTCGCGATTTCTGCTGCATTTTCATAGGAATTGCTGATTTCATAAATGGCATCTTCACTTTCGTTGTAGCCGTAGCACTTTCGTCCTATAAAAATTTTCTTGTAACTAAGTTTGAAGGATACGCCACCTTTGGATTTGCCAAATTCGATTAATTTTTTTCTGACATTGCGCGTTGCTGGGCAGAAGTCTCCAGTAACTCCTTTACCGCTACTTTTCAAACACTCCCGGCCTTGCCATAATAGGGGTGTTTCAGCTGTCCATGCAAGCTGAGGTGGCGTCAGCTTGGTGAGGGTAGTAGAGGATCGCTTTATCAATTGCACTTCGACTGACATCAGATCACAAATGTCAGTGTGATAACGAACTTCCTGGTGGCAAAGACCTACAGACAAAATTGCAGCCTTAAAGCCAGTGAAGGATGCACCTGGTGCCGTGTGATCAGTCCATGAAGTGACGTGCTCTTTGCTCCTTGGCTTGCCGAATCACTATCTGGGTCAATGTTGCGGGATAAAAGGAGGACAAATGCAGAGTAGACTGTCCCACAGGGGTAAAAAATTGGGAACTGATGGGACGTGAGACCTGCTGTCTGCAAGTGTTTCTAGCATGGCCCGGCCTTGACAAGAGGTGGTCAAGCTGTAATGCAGAGATTCGTGATGCACGGCGATCTTCTCTATAATCGGTACAAGTTAAGAATACAGCGGCGAATGACCTTTAAAGGTGACCCTCCAGCTAATGGTGTCAACAGAGGGGAGCCTCCCACAACCGAGGAACTAAATGATTTTTGTGCTTGATGCCAGTAAGTGACAAACGGCATTGTATTGGAAACCATTGCTCAATGCCCAGAAGAAAGGAAAGAAAGAAACTGCCCAGCCTAGGTAACTAGTGTCATCCCCGTCAGAGGGGGGACCAGTGCCATGACACCACTGGCGGGAGGGCCTCCTTTGAGGAGTATTTGCTACACCATTCTTGACTATACCGACCATAGCGTGTTAGGCAAGGCGGTCTGTTCGGCGGCACAGTTGGGCATTCTGGGACACCTAAAAATGTGTGCAAGCATTTGCGGACAGCTCTTTCAATTTCACTGACTTCAGTTTCCGTTAGGTGAAGGTATGGGTGCACATACATGACTCGTGAGAACATGGTTGCTTTGACAACCTTGTGCAGCTTGTGGTGCAGGTTACCTATCTGTCGAAGGACTGTTGGTACCCACACCACGCTTTTACCACCCTGTTGCCAGATGAAGCCAAGCATGTCAGCATATGCTTGGCATCGAATAGGTCAGCTGACAATTTTTAATGTCATGAGAAAGTGTCTACCGGAAGATTTTTCACTGCCATGTTAAACAATGTGGGGGATAGGATCAAGTTTTGTCGTACGTCCCATTTGATAGGAACACGTGGCGAGGGCGATTATTCGAGTTAAAGAGATTACAGCCCGATTAAACAGAAACAGAATAGTACACAGATTGCTCACAGCATGCAGGATATAATTAGAGTGTGCGCATAATGATGCAAGAAGCTGGGCAATAAGACCGAGCAACATCTGCCCTCCCAAAGTGCAACAAAACAAATTCCCTATGTGGCTGATGAAACACAATTTCAGTTTCATTTGCTGTACTTTCATAGGAAGCTGGGGTGACAACTTCCATTTCGTATAATATTCTTGTTGCCAAGAGCACGATGGAGCCTCCTTTTTTTTCCTTTCTTTTCTTCTATGTATATGAGCCTTTCACTAAGCCTCTGGGGGTTTAAAACTAAACCATATGCAAAGAAAAGCTCATGAGCAGCATACTCGGATACTGAAATAGTTTAACTGGCCAGAAATTTCTCGTGTTTCACTCCATCTTCCGGAAAGGAACCTCTTGACTATGAATGCTTTAAGTAGCAATTTTAAAGGCAAAAGATTTCTTCACACTAAGCAGCAGACAATGCATATGTAATCACGGCCCTTTTTTTCACAGGCAGAAATCATCAAAGCTAGGTAAGAGTCCAAGCAGATATGGGCACGACCATCACTCAACATCAACAAGTGGAGATATTATGAATGGTACAAACACAAACGTGCCAGCCTTGCTCAGAAAACAGCAAGATGCAAAGGAGGCGGTCAGCAAAAGGTTGCATATGAACCGTTGCCATCACAGAGGGACTGTATCACCATGCCTTTGACCGCCGAGCCATCATCACGAAAGTCACAAAATCTTGGCATCGAACTTCGGCTCCAACCATGCATCAAGGTCAAGTCAAGAAGGCATATCACCCGAAATCGACAGTTCTTAGAACATTCCAGTGACAAGCACTACGGCTCTAACTGCAGCTGCCCCCTATCCACTGTTTCCAGAGAGCAATAACCAACAGTATTTGCTGCAAATTTCGGACCACTCAAGACATTCGATTTTGAAATGTGGCGGTAACAGGGCACTGCGCAACCCATACTATCATATCATAACATTCTACGGCCAAGTCCAGAACCTGTGACCAAGAAGTGCAGCCTATTCCAAGCGCAGGACATCCTTCCACATGCATGAAAACACAATAACAAAGAAAACCGTTAAGAGCTGAAAAAGGATGTGGGTAGTAGTATGCAGGCCTGTAATGCACAAGCGGGCCCAGGTGCACGATCCCTTACTGCTGACCAGACAATAAGTGAGGCAAGGCAGGACGAGGGGCGGCAAACAGCTGCATACATCCATGTCTTGCCATAAAGTTTCGAATGCCATTCAAAAGGCAGCTACAAGGATGCCTAGCTGTGCTCAGGCCGAGGCACGGGGGCAAACTGCACTGTACATGTGTTTGCGGTTGGGGAGACAATGGACAATGGGCAGAAGCTGCTTCTGCCTGCACGAGAGCTCCCATGCCCCCGTCCGCTCGAGCAGGAAAGCCAAGGTGCTTAGCGGACAATGAAGAAATGAGGTACGCAAACACTGCCATCAATAAGGACACGGGCAGCACAGGCCGGTATAGATCCACGGCTAGGAAATCAGAGGCCCGAGTGCAATTCCGTATTACTGAAACAGGACAGCTCAAATATTTACAGCCCATACAATCAACAAATAAAAGCAGCAGACTGCAGAAGTTAAGGACGGCCGCCTCCGCCAGTGTGGTACGTGCCGCGAAACGTGGCAAATCGCGTAATTAAGGTGCACCACTGATATACTTTATCGATTGTCAAGGCAGCAGTGAGTCTGAGAATTCTGCCTCATCATCCGCTTCACTTGACTCGGAATTTCCTCATCGTCTGAGGAGAGTGCGACAGTGGCAGCTTTGCAAAGGGTTCACCCAGCTGTTTCACCCATTGGTCAAAAAACTGTAGAAGCTAGAGCTATGATTGTTTTCAGAAGCACTTGCTACTGGGTAGGTAGACATTTTGCATGTTCCAAAGTCCGTTTAATTTTATTTTTCTTGTTAGATGCATTCTTTGCAAGTTTTGTTATATCTAGAACTCTTGAATTCACAACAACACTTTAAATCAAGAAAGTAATGCCTATGGGAATGAACTCGGTCATATTGCATATATAAAACGAATGCTCCAAATGGGCTACTGCACTAAGCTGTTTATGTCAGCTCAACATCACACAGACGCAAACGTTTCCTAAGGTGCATCCTGATAGCTTGCTAGCAGCTAGGTACATGCTAAACTCCGTCAAAGGAAAAAAACAGCAAGGCAGGTGCCATAGGCGGGACCACTTCGCCTCCAAAAGCAGGCAGAAGCAACGTACGCAGACCCGCTATGTGTGTTTCTCAAACTATCAAAGTTTTTAATCTAAAACCAATCTAAGTCCAACTGTAGCCATAACCCCCCCCCCCCCCCCCCCCCCCTTCCTTCAGGTCCGGCCTGTTTCTATGTGAGGCAAGCCTGCATAAAGGTCGCAGCTTTCCAAGAGTTTCAAGGGCACCCGTAGGCACTGGGCGAGGATGTTGTCAAGTAAGGTTCGAGGAGATAAAGTGCAAGGGAGAATAAACCCGGCTGCCATGTTTGCAAGCCACATCTTTACCATAAGGATGCAATTTATTTGCATATGAACAGAAGAAATCAATACTGTGTCGGCCAATTTCAATTGCAGCTCAGCTGAAACGGGAGATCCGAATAGAAGAACCTGCTATTTAGATGTATAGAAGTCAGGGGCGCACAGTGGAGCAGTGCTTCCGCTAGACTAAATAGCGCGCCTGAATGCTTCCAGGCGCTTCTTTGCCAGAGGAACAGTTCCGCAATATTGTGACAACACTTCCATTTGTGCCTGATAAGAATAACATTATTTCCACTGGCTCTTTCTTAATCGCGACATCATTACCTGATAAGAGTAACATTATTTCCACTGGCTCTTTCTTAATCGCGACATCATTTCCTAGAACAACCAAGGGACTACACTGCCTTAATTACTGGTAGGGCTAGTACTAGTGCTATAAAAAAAATAAACAATTGCCAAAATATGTGACTAATTACTGTTGGGGATGCTACATTATATTGTAACAGTGGTTACACAGAAGGACTAATGTAGTCGCTGAGCGAGGACACGGAGAAAGCTTAACCAGGGAACGAGGGCAACAGGAACGGCCTACGCTTCAACGTCGTCTACTTCTTCCGATTGTGCTATTTCTTCTTCTACCTCTAATGCCCGTGTCAATATAACCAAAAAAAGACAGCAATTTATTAACCCGAAATAACCCTAACCATCCTCCACCCTCAAAAAAAGAAGTGCATTCCGAAATCAATACCGAAAGAAGCCCACCGAATTTCCAAAATTAATTACTAAAAAGCCAAACCTTTAATCAAACAACCATTCAAAATTCAGTATTCCCGACCGAGTTCAGATGACAAAGTCTAATTAGCCTTTTCTACCCCCTTTTCCAGTGTATTGTACCAAGTTTTCTAAGCCCCCAAAGCAAACAACATGATCAAGAAATGTTTCCTTCCGCTAGATGATCTGGCATCTGGAAAAGGCATAGCTAGCATCTACTACTACTACCGTTACTACAGCACAAGCTGCGGACAAAGGCGGCATATAATAACAATGAAAACATTCTCTGCTTTCATCTTCCCTCTGTTAACATCCAGAAAAACATAAACCCCACGAATGAAGCCTGCGTGCGAGAATTACAGAGAAACTGCATATGGAGCTGAGAAACCTGCCGTACATACAAGCAGACACCTAATCGTGTATGTTGAGCTGAAGTTCACACAAGGAAAGAGCCCATCCAAAGCCTTGTTTTCGCTGCAGCAAGCTCAGGTTTTGCTCCAAATGTACTACGACTAAACTGTTCCTGAAAAATATCCAATAGAATATTTCATTCAATATATCCCGTAACCAAAAGGCTCACTTCAGAACAGCAAGGTTTTTGCCTTGACTGGAGCGTGTCTCGAAGCGATGGGCTAATTAATAATAAAGGAGATGTCAAGTTGCTTGTATACCCCTCTATATGCTTTCTTCTCCTGCACCTTCGCAAAGCCAATACTGTTGAGTCTACAAAACTAAAAGAGGTCAGCAGTCTTGCCAGTAGTAATGCTAATAATCCATTATACAAACTAGCTGAACAATTATCGCTTTAAATATCAACAGCACAAGAATTATGTTCCCTAGCTAAGCTACCGAAGAGCCAAAACACAAATACCCACCCCTCCACGACCATATGATGTCCTTGTACACTTGTTGCAACATGGTACAAAGTAATGAAAATAACTAGGGCTATATCTCAAAGAAATCAGGTTAGAAACCCTCGAACACATTCATGTATCAAGATACAACGAAAATTATATTTCTAAAATTTCAGTAGTCTTCCTAAATTTGAATTTCAAGGACTAAATAGAAATGCAATATTGCAAGGAATTCATCTACACAGGCCATAAATCTCAAAGACAAAGCTCTAAGTACTGTAATTTTTGGTTTTAAGTAAGGATAACTAGTAAAGACTAAGGCTGCTCCTCAGAACACATGAGCATCAAACTATAGGAACTAAAATCACAGCTGGATCATGCATAATGCAGAATCCAAGCACAGGTACCTAGCCATATTAACCATGTCCAGGCCCAGTATTACAGTTTCCATAACCCACAAGGAACATTACACTTAAGTATAAAGCACTAAAATGATAAATCAAGCATCCAAGTGACTGCAACAGTTGATCTCCCCGCCTTTCTAGTCTACTATTTTTCTCTAAAGCAAGAACAGCTTCCAGACGGACCACTGAAGCTTATCCTATTAACCCAACTTAATTAAAAAAGTCTTGAAACTCGCTCATTCAAGATAACCTAAACATGTTCCACCAAGGCACTGGTACACTTCTTTAATAGCTGAACAGCCATATAGCCAAACAAATGTTATCAAACAGCTCTCTTATTCAAAACATTTATAAAACTAAGGCACTGCAATTTATGTAAACAGTGTGTCAAATGTTCTTGCAGTCAGTGAACCACAACAATATGCTCCCACTGTTCTGACGCTAATTCGTAAACATCCGAGGTCACAGATTCAAGAACAATTAATTAGAAATATTTGCTGAGCACAAGCCATCCGAATGGGGCAGTTTAGACAATGACATCGTCTCTGCCATTGCGACTACACACAAACAACATTGAGGTCTCGCATACAGGCGAGTCAATGCCGCAAGCATCAATCAACGTGGACAAAGCTGTATGCTCATTGTCCAAGGAATATATGTATGAAAGATGTCAACAGTCTGCACCCAAGGAAAGCAAATAAAAGTAACAATGCATAGGAAATGACATTCACTAGTAACTCTATTCTGACAGCTCAAGCATAAGCTGAAGTCCTCAAAAAAAAAACAGCACTTTTGTGCAAACACCCTTTCTTTTGCTGTATTACTCAGGCAATCAGGCATTCTGTCTTCAATGTGGCATTTTTTGACAGCTGCGGACTACCAAACAGTTCCCAAGCAAGTTTTGCCCAAACGCCAGAGATTTCTTGGTAAGTCAAAGCCTTAATACAGGACTCTGCCGACACTTTTACTGTTCATTTAACCCCTAGACTTTCACTACACTGGGACCTCTCACTAGCCTCTATGCAGACCACGACAGATCAGACTGCATAATAAATATAACCCTCTTGACTCAATCTCACTGTTGGAACTATCCAAATGCAACACTGAGCTCACGACTGCCTCTATGCAAGACAAGACTAACACACAACCATTGAAGCAAATGCAGTGAGAACAGTGAACTATAATTGCAATTTGGCTACCACCATTTATAAATCTAGCACCTCTACATGCGTACCAAATGAAATGGCAGAACGTCACACAGCATGAACATGGAACATGCAGTGGTAAAAGTGACTTACTACTAGGGTGGGGTACGCAGGTTCAATCGCGGCTATTGTTTTGATAGAGGCAAAACAAAAGATGTTCACGTACGGTGAGTTGATATTAAATAACCACACGTGATCGACGCTACCCGGAGCCCTCCACTTCAGGGGCCTAAGTCGCTTTTTTGAGCGTTAAGTTCCCTAAACCAATACGCACATGTAACAAAGTTCAGGTAGAAAATTTACCATCAACTTGTATTTATTTACAGCCGAGTGATTTCCCAGAGCAGAAAGTGGGCGACAGTACTGGTAAATGAAAAAATATGCTCCGTACCATCAACACGCAATTCGAACTGAATTTTAGGATCGACAGTTTGCATCAATACAACGGAAACATGGCTGCCTTGGGTTGTGAAATGCGCACAGGCAAGAAGCAAAGTCCATGCCAGATTTCCTCGGTTATCACAAATTAACATCACAACCAGCCATTAAATATCAAACTGCAGACTGCATCAGCAGGTGTGATCAATTTTAGTGAACCTCGGAAGCTTAAGGGAACACCTCTGTTAAGACCAATACTTCATAGGGCACAAGTCGCATAGCTCAGAGCCAATGCAGTCAGCCAGCTGTGTGCAAGACTGTGCACAGAAAGAAAGTCAAGCGCATAATAACAAATGCTTGAACAGCAAGAAAACTTCTCAACATAAATTTTAACAGTATGCATAAACTCTGCAGTCAAAAACCAAAAGCGATTATGCTTTCTTTACTCCGTAGCCATCCAAGACTCACTCGAACATGACTACAGTAATCCAACATCCACATTCAATTAAACGCACATTACTGCTTAGGCCGAAAAAAAACACACCATACAACAAAAACAAATTAACTTGTTGCAGCTTTCGGAGCAGCCATTGCACTTCGCGTCATTCAACAGATCAATGGACTCCGTTCAAAATTTGTAACATTCGGTATCTGCAGCAAGAAATATTGCCGCTCCAAATGAAAGGAGCTAAGCAACAGTGCAATAACTGTGAACGTAGGGGGCCATAACGCAGATTGCAGTCTCTACTACAACAAGCCAATTTGAATATTAACGGTAGAAGCTTTTCTTCCGAAACTTGCTCAAAGCTGCCTTTGACAACTGAGTACGAGCCATAAAAATATTACACAAACAAATTTACATTCCGTGGGAATACAATATGGCAGGATTCTGTCAACACATTTGAAGTATTCGCTTTGTCATGCCTTTAGGTATCAGTGATCACCTGTATTCACCTTCAGTTCGAACAGTTTCATCAACAACACAGGTTAATGGTTATTAACGCACGTTCACACGTACGTTCGCAGAACACATGATGCAGACAACTGACACGACAACAAACCACCGGCGACTCGCCTTTCATCGTCTGTGGCATATACGGAAGTCAAGACCGGGACACACTGCTAAGGAATAATGCCTGCTGCCAAAACGTTACTTTCAGCACACCGTTAAACAAGGCATACTGCAGCAACATTCACACTGTATTTCGACGAGAAAACGTCAACTACAGTTCGAAAACTAAAGATCGCGTGACATAACGCCACCGATACAGCCTAACGGACGCGTCAACCGTGGCACGCTAGGCAAGTAAAAAATGTGGCTGCTGATCGAGCGCATTTTCACGCGTGAAGATCAGCGATCTGTCCGCAGATCTCAACCGTATCCTTCAGAGTCAAAATTCAACAGTGAATCGGCATCCGCACCCCGAAAATTGTCACAAAAGCCAACTGTTTACATTCCCGCTCGCTGCCATGCGGTGCCCTTGTAGAGACTTGCGCGAAAGCCGCACTAGGTACGAACGGCACCAGACATGCTCCGAATCATGCGAAGGACCGCTCGGACTCGCTCAAAGAGAGAAGAAAACGCGGACAATCAGTGCCGGAAGCCGAAGAAAGCACGCGCTAGAGCGAGACCGACTTCAGCTGCAAGACCGTGCTCGCTCTCTTTGCACACGGGAAAGCGACACTTCGTGACTCACCCGGCGGCGCGGTCTACAACTCCCTTCCGTTGGTACGAGTATGGTGATGCTCCGGGGAGCAACGGGAACAGGCTCATTACGCGTCTAACACCGTGGAATGGGGCTAAAGATTAGGCTTAACACACAAGACGATGTCGAGACGGATCACAGATGCTCAGCCGCGGACACACACGCACGTCGCGCGCGCGCGCGCACACATACACACACACGTTACGGTGCGATAGGCCTAATGGCAGTGGAAAAATAGGTCACCCGATTCAACAGGAAAACTTCGCCTCGAAAGCGAAAGTGAATCGAAAGGCGCACTTACTTTTGCTCCGCTGCGTCTTTCGTGATCACGAACATGTCATCGTCTTGGCGAAAGGCTACTTTGTAGCCTTTTTGGGTTTAACGCCAAAGTATCACTTTTCAGCGAGCACCCACATGCTCCACTCATGTCGTGGTGCGAGCACGTCACAGGAAGTTGTTTACAAAGGACGTCATCGTTATTTGTGACGTTACGCGCATATTTTTTTAAATATTTTCGAACACTTTATACTTAGGCGAAATTTACAGGTCATTACGTTGTTCTACAATTACGTGCCGTGCCTCAAACGCCGCGATCACAAGAGAAACGGTTAGAAACGAGCTTAGCGTCGTGCCTGCGTCGCCTGCGTCATCGCGCGCCAAACGGAAGGTGGATTTGAACGGCGATGCGACAGCTGTTTGCGGGTCGGCGTTGGCCGCGGCGGCAGCGACGGTTGCAACGTTTGCACCTGCTCGAGCTGACGCCCACAAAATGCGCCTGGCTGGCGCTGAGCATTGTTCGAATGCTGGCGTTCAGCGTCAGCGGAAGTGCCGACGACCTGCCCTACGCTATAGTTGGGTTATGAAGTCGAAATACTGCTAATTTTCGGCGGTCGTTTCGCGAAGCTTCCGCGACGAAATAAAATGGACGCGCGCGCCCGTCCCATACCTCAGCTGCTGCATTCACCTCTTAGGTTACAGAGGTTCTTGTGTTTTTTTTCCTCTCCCTTAAAGTGACGCACGTCTGTTTTGAGTCCTCAACAGCGCGGAATCTTCGATATTAAAAACTCCAATGGAGAGAAAAGTTGTAGAGGTTGGCCGACGGTGTGATGTGCTTCGAGCGACGGCGTCACGGCCACCAAGCTGGTCTACCTATGGCCCTTGATACGACAACGTTGCGGGCTAATTATCTGCAGCGGCCAGGAACATAAAGCCGAGCCCGTAGCGAAGCAATGATGGTGAACCGCGCATAGCTACCGCTGTACAGTCCGCAGCAAGTGGCGCATTTAATTGCTTCTGGTTCGCCAACATGGCAGCTGCTGTGACTTCCGTGTAAACCTAAACAGTCAAAATTCCTCGCACAAACACTCTGCACTCTACTACCAGCGGCTGCGGACGTGTTGAACGTAGCCACATTTTGAAAAAAAAGTAATGGTAAAAAAAATGCATATTTCGCATAGCTAAGCCTAGTAAGCTAAAACACTATAGTTTGCTTTAGTTTATCTGGACAGTTGTAGATGACGTCGCTGTCTTTTCGCCCGCTCTTCAAGCCGCGCTTAATTTTTGGCTCTGTGTATCTCAGCCTCCAACAACTGCATCGAAAGACCAGGCTCGATATCCATTTCAGAGCAGACTGAATTCACCATCAGTCGAGTGCATATGGATAGATCACGCACGTCACATATACGTCACTGCTAACATCACACTCACGTTTAAATGTAAGCAAACACAAGGCACAAGTAACTCGTGCAGAAACCGCTAACGAATCAGTTTCCTGCCCAACCAGCACCTGCCACTCTCGTGTTACTACACAATATACTACACAATATGTCTTGTGTAGCATCATATATATTTTGGAGCGCTCCTGGAGGGGGAGATAGGCGGAAGGGTCCACGCGTCATTAGCATTACTGAGCACAAGGTGCCGAGGTCAATTCTTGGGACCACGGAAGCAATAAATAACCTAGCTTTTTCGGGGCTTTCAAACGGTGGTGCTCTGAGTCAGCAACACGCTGGGTTCGCCACTCATTTCGTGGGCGCTCGACCATGTTTCTGTTTTAAGGCGAAAGCCTTTATTGCCTTATCGTTGTCGTCAGCAAAAGTGTCGCGCTTTTGCGGCGGCTCTGATTGGTCGAGATGGGATGACGTCATGAAGGTCTTGACCAATTACAGAGCACCACCACAGTATGCGCAAATGCGTGCCTTATTGGCCAAATACCAATCAATGATCAATTATCAATTAATGAATAATTAATTATTAATGACTCATTATTACTTTTTAATTACAAATTGATTACCGATCGCTAATTAATGACCACTGTATAATAGCTACTAATTAATGACAGTTGCTTAATTAATCAATTCCACGCACCCTGTAAAGTCAACCCACAACAGTAAACTTAAAACAACTGCTAAGATACAAGGAGCGTGATCTCGTCGCTGCCAAGCAGAATTCACTGAGTAAATGCACTCGCAGAATGTAAAGGAGTAGTCGCTCGCTTTACTTGAAGCAGCATTCATCACTACATGCACAACAGTCGCGCAGCAAAATGCAGCACTCAGGTTTTCGCCTTTCATCACTTTATTAGCCAAAGTGTCCTCAAACTTTTTTGTTGTTTTGTTGCCATCGTCTTATTTTTGTAATGGCCCGTATTGTAGGAAAGAGGGAAGGAATGGCTTTCTGGACGGAATTTGCCGGGAAGGCAAAAGATTGTGTGCGTCGTGTCTGGACAGAAGTTTTGTTTCCTCTAACCATACAATTAGTTTTTGTATGTGTGAAAACTACAAAGTAATTTAAATGTAAGTAAATTACTCAGAAGAAGTAATTTTAATGTAATTCCATTACTTTTGGGAGCATGTAATTAGTAATGCAATGTAACTACATTCTTGCGATTTAAAGCAAAGCAATTAGTAATGTAATTTAATTGCTTTTCAAAAGTAATTTGCTATGTATTGTCTCAATTTTCTCAAAGTGACAGAAACGTAAAGAAGTGCGGAAAGGAAGAGCGCGCGAGAGAGAGGGGAGAATGGGAGCTTCTATGGTGTGCTGATGCCGAGATCGATGAAACTCGAGCTCTGGCTGGACTTCCGGACGGGGGCGGAGCTGCAAAGCATAGCGTCTCCGGTGTCCGAAAAGCGAGCAGCACGGTGTTCGAACTTCGGAGTCGAATCCCTTCCAGCAGTACGCATAACAGCGCCGACTAGCCGCCTCTCCCCTACGTCCTCTGCCATAGCCTTTGCCGGTCGTGGTGCACTGGCTTACCAAATGCACGTTTTTTAGAGGCCAGTTTACCCTTGACTCATTCCCAATTCCGCTACCTGCTCCCAGAACTGCAGCAGAAGTGATTTAATTTAGGTCTATCGCAGCAGGTCACTGAAGCCATTCGCCAGAATAATTATCACCCGTTAATAATTAGGGGGTATTTATTAACGATGCGCCCTTAACGGTGCGCACACTCCCAGACACCCTTAGAGTGAGTGGGGTAGCTGTTCCGGTCGCAAAGGAGATGCCCTCGACCTGCGTGGCAAGCTCAGCCGGAATCCAACTACCTAGTAGTGACAGAAGGGGGTGGCCGTTTGGTACCCAGCTGTCGCCGGTTCAAACCAGAGTAAGGATCGGAGTCAGAAGTAACAAACAAAACAAACTTTATACACAGGAGGAGACGATACAAAGGAATACACAAGATCACTTGAAATACACGGACGAGAGGTTCACAGAATACAAACGCTAAGCATGCAACTACAGAATGATTCAATAACACAGAGGCTTCCCAACAGATCAAACACGAGAGAGTTACATAAACACACACCAAATTGTTCACTGGGCACTGTTGCAGTCCGACGCCTCAAGAGTCACGATGTGGCCGCCATACGAGACGAGCGCCGCTCCCTTGCAGGTCCGTGGGCTTGCCATATAATATTAAAGCGAAAGCATTTATTGCCTCATCGTTGTCAGCGAAAGTGTCACGCTTTTGCGGCGGCTCTGCTTGGTCGAGACCGGATGACGTCGTGGAGGTCTCGACCAATCACAGAGCACCACCACAGTATGCGCAAATGCGTGCCTTATATGGCCATACGGCAATCAAAATTAAGGACTAATTAATCAATTTCTAATTAGTCATTACTCACTAATTAATAACTAATTACAACAAATGAATAATTGTTAATTACTAAACATTCGCTACCGATTAATGAATAATTATAAATAATTAATCATTTCTAAATACTACTTAATTACTCGTTACTAATTAGTGCCTAATTACTTACCAATTACTCAATAAGCGACCGTTGCGTAATTACGTAATTATTCACTAAGTAATGCCGCACGCCCGGTAAAATCAACCACACAACAGTAAAAGTATAACAACTGCGAAGATACAAGGAGCGCAATCTCGTCGCTGCCAAGCAGAATTCACTGAATAAATGCACTCGCAGAATGTAGTCGCTCGCTTTACTCGTAGCAGCATTCATCGCTACATTCGCAACAGTTGTGTAGCAGAAGGCAGCACTCAGGCTTTCGCCTTTTATCACTTCAGTCGCCAAAGTGTCCTCGAATTTTTCTGTTAACAACCCATGACATTATATTTTCTTCGCTCACTGAATTTCTCCCTTCTACTGCAGTCCGCTCGGAAACGAAAAAAAAAAAAAAAAAAAAACTAAGAACACAATAACACTACATGATAAATATGATTGTACAGTTATGAATGCTGAGCTAGCATCATTTTGTAATGCTTTCGCAGCCAATTGTCAAGAGCGTCTTGTTGAAGACACCTGGCAATTTTTGAAAACTGAAATGATACGTCTAATCACGTCTTCACTAGCGAAATAACACAGCGAACGCAGTCGCCATGATTCAACTCAGTACCAAAATGTTTAAACAATAAAAAATGCTTTTTTGTGTTGCTAAGCTCTAAGGCGGTGACTCTGCATGGGATAAGTATTTTCACGCTTCTAACGAGCATAAATGATTATTACATACCTTTAAATACATCGTTTTCAATAACGATCTGCCTTATATGACGGCGTAACGACCCAAAAATGTTTTGGTAAGCGATGAATCCTTCCCCCTCAACCAATATTTATTACGTCGTAATGGCTGAAACGCGTGCATGAACATGGAGTTGCTGACGTACTAAATGACGCAATTTGCACTGTCTTCACCATAGTAGCCCGTTATACTTAGTGGCACTGGCAGAGGCATATTAGTTTTTAATATTTTTGGGCTGCCTCACCATAATATATGTCTTCACCATAGTGAGACCCTTGGAAACCTCCAATCGCCACCGAGATAAGCTCATCCTCAAATGTATCCTATTACCTTCGCCCTAACAGTATATCTAATATGCCACTGATTAAAAAGAAATCATCCTCGGCGGGAACAAATGGCATTAATGCTAATAAACACATCAATATCATTGCTTTCTCGCTCATATTTCAGCAATAACTGCTAGTATCATTCCTGCTGTTTGGAGGTTTGAGTTGGTCGTTCCTCTCTTAAAGAAAACAAAAAGTAATATTTTAAGCTCGAGTACCGACCGATTTCTATCACAAGTGTTCGCTCAAAAATTATAGAGCATGTTATTTATTCTCAGGCTGCAACTTGCCTATCATCTGTCGACTATTACCCACAACCGACCTGGCTTCCGTCAAGGCTACTCTTGCGAAGCCCAGCTTGCTTTTTTCCCATCATGATATCCTCACTCACCTTGACCTTAGTACACCTATATTGACGTCTTCTTCTCTTTTTTCTTTTATTTTCTATTCTTTTTTTTTTTTCGACAAATCGCCTGCTGCTCAAACTGTAAAGATTTTGTTGCGAAAGCAACACTTCGCCGCTTCGCCTCTTCAGCGTGGTCGCACCTACGCCGCGTGGCGCCGACTCCACGAAATCTTGAGCCAAGGAGAAGAAGGAAAAATAAAAAGAAGAAGAAATCGCTGGTGATAACAACAAATCGGTAGTTGCCACCACGAACGACAACAGCGAGTTGCCCGCACAGAAAGCTTTCGCTCCACATCCGGTTCAGCAGCGTTGAACCCCTCTAATTTTTTAACTTAGACCCTTGCGTTCTCACTAGTATGTCAGCAATTTCCTAACCAATCGTCTCCAGTTTGTTGTCGCCAACTCCCATTCATTCACTCTTTACCACGTCCGGTCAGGGGGTCCCGAAGGTGCTGTACTATGACCCTCAGTTTTCCTAATTTATATTAGCGGCCTATACCATATAACATAACATCTGAACTACGCCTGTTTGCCGATAATATTGTGTTATGCCGCTCCATAACTTAAAAAAAAAAAAAAAACAGACGTTACTACCCAATAATATGATCCCAAAGTGCAAGAGGGGCGCGATGTCTGGCTCAAGAAATTAAAAGCCAACAAAACCTTTCTTTTTCCCCTCTTTGCATCGCAATTCTACTCATCTCCGAACTACCACATTTACGGTTGTTCTATTACTCAAATCGACACTATCAAGTAACTAAGTATACATATCTCCAGTGAACTATCCTGGTCCAGTCATATTACTCACATAACTAACTCTGCCAACCGCGCCTTTGGTAACTTACTGCACAACATTACCTTTGTTAAACCAATCGTTTACATATCGCTTGTTAGACCTAAACTTTAGTACACATATATTCTATATTCGATCTTGAGCAAACTAATCTGCCTATTTTATTGGAATCTGTTCAAAATCACACCCTAGTGAAAAACCCATACATGAGTCACAATAAAGGTATCTCAAAATAACGGCTTGAGGGGCTAGTTGGTGCTGCATACTATTCAGAAATGTGGCGCAACAAACACAAACACAAGAGAAGAGACACAACACACGCGCACACTACCAACTGTAATAACGATCTGGAAACACTTCCTCTTCACCACTCCTCTTCTTCTACACTCAAGCACATCCTCTCATCTTCCTCTTCTTTGCCAAGAGGATATTGGCACTTTCTTCCTCGCAGAACATAAACATTGTCCAAGCATGGCAGTCACCAATTCTACACTGTCTTGTTTCTTCACACCTCTGCTTTGCCCAGAAACACATACCACGCTGGACAGTCACAAAGATCACCACATAGTCACACACTAATAACCACCACCACACTTTAATACAGATAACTTCATACAGATTTCATACTAAACTCGTACAAATCTCTTATCATCTGATACAAATATCATTCAAATTATGAGAAATATATGAGATTGTATAACATTTGTATGCGTTTAGTATGATAAACCAGCATGAGGTTATTGTGACTCATACCGTTTTTTTTTTTTTTTTTTTTTTTTCACTAGGGCTCAATTCAATCTCTCAAATTATACTTCGATTACACTAGTGTAACAAACTAAAATCAAAACTTGAACTTCCTAATCTAGCATCCAGTTGAAAACTAGCTCACATTTCTCAACATAAGCTTTTTTTTTTCTTTTTTTTTTCCTTTACAGCTTGTTACACGACAACGTGCTCATCTGTTCAGTTGTACTGTTCATCTTACTTCCATCCCAATGCAGTCTATATCACCAGAGCGCCCATACAACATTCTCAAAATCATTTTTCCCTATACTGCATTTGGATGGAACAACCTTCTTGGTCAAATCGATTCATTAAAAGATATTCAACAATTCAAGACTGTCATCGAAAAACATTTTTTGTCATAACTGCCTTACTCCGAGCCCACACATCATGTAATTCCCCGTAAATGGGGCTTTGAGGGTGTCATAAAAAAAAAAAAAAAATAAAGTGTGTTACCACTCTTGAACAAAGCAATGAGCTACGTGGAGAAGTTTCATCATTCAGCATCTATGGGATGTACGGTAAGGCGATGCATGGCGCGAGCCATCTTAGATCCGGTATGCCCTCTACGAGATGCCCTCTGTACACCTTCCCCTCTAACATGCCTTCTCTACTTCCCCTCGTCCTGCTCACCTGGCAACACCTGCTGCGCTAGGTCACTTGGTGTGTTAAGTGATTGAGTGATACAAATGTGGGTACATAAAAGGCAAAAAAAAATAAAAATAAAAGGCCGTATCGTGAACAGCCGGTTGCGCTGACGTTTGAATGTCACGCTGAAATATTTGACGCGTGCGCTCTAGCACCAAGGTCAGCGCGCGGCTTCTCGCCCGCCCGTATATGTGGAGCGCGCATTGTAAAAACGGGATGTCTTAAACAGGCGCTCAGCGTTTCAGGAGTTCGCCACTGTTGCACCGCGGTCTATTCTCGTATCGTTTCGAGGAACAGCGGGGCCATATTGCGCAACGCGAACGTGCGACGTCAGCAGATATGTGACGTGCGAAGAGTGCGTTTCACATACAGTGGCGAACTCCGGAAACGCGGAGCGTCTGTTTATGATCTCTATGTGACTCACGAGGCGCGCCTCAGGGAAGGGTTTCCGTAGCGAAACGCACAGGGTCCATTATCTGAGTTTGCGTCTTTTTTAAAGGTGTCATCTCACTGACCTCGAGTCATCTGATTGGTTCAACCATCGGAGCTGGAAGTTGTACTGCCATCCGGTTCCAGCGTTTCCACCAATCAGATGACTCGCAGGCGACCAGTGCGGTTGAACAGGGCACCATCGAGAAGGGGGCGATAATCAGACCTGTGGATATCGTCGTATACATCCACCGTTCTACATCTCACAATCCTGCACTTATCCATCTGCGATCCAGAACTCCAAAAAGGGTGAATGGGCGTTTGCAGATGCGCCCAGCACGTGGCAAGCTGACAGTGTGTATCACCGAACGCCGTTAATTCGCCCACTTTTTACATCTCGCCGGTTTTTTTTTTCTTTTTCTTGTTTTTTTTTTTTTTTTTTTTTTTTTTCTGGGAGGAAAAAGATAAGGGGCGACGATCAGACCTAAGGATATCGTCGTATACATCCACCGTTCTACATCTCACAATCCTGTACTTATCCATCTGCGATCCAGAACTCCAAAAAGGGTGAATGGGCGTTCGCAGATGCGCCCAGCACGTGGCAAGCTGACAGTGCGTATCACCGAACGCCGTTAATTCGCCACACTTTTTACATCTCTCAGGGTTTTTTTTTTTTTTTTTCTTGTTTCTCTCTTTTTTTTTTTTTTTTTTTGCTGGGAGGAAAACGATAAGGGGCGACGATCAGACCTAAGGATATCGTCGTATACATCCACCGTTCTACATCTCACAATCCTGCACTTATCCATCTGCGATCCAGAACTCCAAAAAGGGTGAATGGGCGTTCGCAGATGCGCCCAGCACGTGGCAAGCTGACAGTGTGTATCACCGAACGCCGTTAATTCGCCACACTTTTTACATCTCTCAGGTTTTTTTTTTCTTGTTTCTCTTTTTTTCTTTTTTACTGGGAGGAAAACGATAAGGGCGACGATCAGACCTAAGGATATCGTCGTATACATCCACCGTTCTACATCTCACAATCCTGCACTTATCCATCTCCGATCCAGAACTCCAAAAAGGGTGAATGGGCATTCGCAGATGCGCCCAGCACGTGGCAAGCTGACAGTGTGTATCACCGAACGCCGTTAATTCGCCACACTTTTTACATCTCTCAGGGTTATTTTTTTTTTTTCTTGTTTCTTTTTTTTCTTTTTTTTTTTCTTTTTTTACTGGGAGGAAAACGATAAGGGGCGACGATCAGACCTGTGGATATCGTCGTATATACATCCACCGTTCTACATCTCACAATCCTGCACTTATCCATCTGCGATCCAGAACTCCAAAAAGGGTGAATGGGCATTCGCAGATGCGCCCAGCACGTGGCAAGCTGACAGTGTGTATCACCGAACGCCGTTAATTCGCCACACTTTTTACATCTCTCAGGGTTTTTTTTTTCTTGTTTCTTTTTTTTTTCTTTTTTTTTTCTTTTTTTACTGGGAGGAAAACGATAAGGGGCGACGATCAGACCTGTGGATATCGTCGTATATATACATCCACCGTTCTACATCTCACAATCCTGCACTTATCCATCTGCGATCCAGAACTCCAAGAAGGGTGAATGGGCGTTCGCAGATGTGTCCAGCACGTGGCAAGCTGACAATGTGCATCACCGAAAGCCGTTAATTCGCCACACTTTTTACATCTCGCAGGTTTTTTTTTTTTTTTTTTTTTTTTTTTTTTTGGGTAGCTGGTCGTAAAATTGTCAGACTGACGATTTCCAACAGGAACTGGTACACCTTGCATATTTCAAATTTCTATTTCGATATTGTCTTTTAGAAACTTAATTTTCTTTAAAGTAACCTTTATATAGTATCATTCATAGCAAGCACTAATTTCCTTTTTAGCTGGTTTCATCTCCGCATGATTCATAATCAAGTCTCTTTTCGACGTGTAAAAAACGGATTCCAGAATTTCTCTCTAGATGGCATCTGATATTTCATTATTCATTGCATCGTGTGCATTTCAAAGTAAAAATGCACGGACTGAGCAGTTAACCAAATGAATGAAAAGTCTTCTCCCCCCCCCCCCCCCCCCCCCCCCAGTACGAGGTGCTTGCAATACGCCGACGCGGGTCCTCAGGCACAAGTTTAAATGCGATGTGCGATCTAATACTGCTTCTCTCTCTCTCTCTCTGTATATTAGCGGGCGTTATCCCAGTCAAGGCGCTCATGAAATCTGGATTTGCTCCGCCGGGGCGGGTTCGCAGTGCCAATGCACCGCCCACGCAACGCCCTGGCCGATCGAAGCCTGACGCGAGCAAGACGCGTAATAGCAGACTTCTATTCTTCGATTTTCTTCCTTGAATATGATCATTGGGTGTCCCCATTCTTCATAAAATTTCTTTGCGGCAAGGTGCCGTACTCCTCGCTGAAGGTGGAACCAAAGCTCCTTTCTGATCTTATTGTTCACTTCGAGAGAGACTGAAGGCTGAAGGCAGCGCGGCATCTCGCTACCCATATTTGGTAGTTGATTTCTGCGAGTGCCAAGACGAATTGTTTCCGTGCTTCACTGGACAGCGGATTGAGGTACCTCACCGTGCAGTACGGGATGCCTGGAAGCTTGAACAAATCTCTCAATCTATCGAGGAGCGCGGTTGGAAGGATCCAATCATAAAAAATATGCTCTGCGCTCTCTCGTACTCCACAGAATGGGCAGGTGTCAATTTGGCCCGATATTATTGACACGGATGCTCGTCGGCGGATTGGAAGTATGCCTCGCGCGAATCGTCACATGAACGAGCGCGACGCGCATCGAGGAAATGAGCAGTGATGAAACTCCACATGGGGCACTCGGCGGGCATTAGTTCTTTCGACAGGTGTTTCGGAAGTGCCCGTGTCAGTAGGTCAAGTGCACTTTTAAGTTCAATACCGAGAGGATCTTCGGCAGACGTTTCCCTTAGGAGCATCCGGTCTTCTGCCGCCATGCGGTAGAAATTTAACGGCGTCCCTGCGCGAGGGCAGCTGTGTGCATGATAGAGGCCTTTGTGTGAAGGCAGTGAGCCTGGTTGAAAGGAAGAAGTTGGTGAGCATCCTTGTCAAAGGCATATCACATTCCACTGCGCGCGCTGTCCACCTAACATGCAGTGCCCTCAGAGCAGAGAGGTCAGGAATGCCGAGGCCCCCTCTGTATCTTGGCTTTTTTATGACGCATCTTCGGACTTTATCTGGAGCACCCTGCCATAGGAAGCGGAATATGTGCTTGTCCAGAGTATTCCTGGTGTCAGTACGCCCTCGTTTATGCTTCCTTCCTCCAACACGGTGTTAAGTAGGTTGGAGAATGGCCCCTTCAGAAGCGGCCAGAAACGTTTGTAAAAGGCAGGTGGTAGGCCGTCTGTCCCTGGACTTCTGTTCGGTTTCATAGACTTGAGAGCTGAAAACAGTTCTTCTTCTGTAAGCCATGTTCCATCCACATTTGGTTTGTCTTGCGGGCGCTGGATGGTGAAAGAGACCGTGTCGCATGGTGCGGCGGTGTACAATTCCTCCTAAAAAAGGCGAGTCTTCTGCAACACGTCTTCCGGCGATGTTGTGATGACACCGGAGATGGGATTTTGGATTGCGGTGAGGGTGTCGCTTTTAGTTGCAAGGCGGCGGCGCAGCAAATGACGAGAACACCACGCCTCGCACTCCCACCGTTCGGCGCGTGCCATTGCACTAAGTCTAGCCCACTGTTGGTTCAAGAACTGGTGGAGCTCCTTGCGGTGTACGGCGAGTGCTGCTGCAATGCTGGGGCCTTGAAATAGTGGGGCAGAAAGAACGAGAATAGCGTCAGAGACGACGCGGATCTCCGCGTTCCTCACGACCTTTTCCTTTTCCCCACTCCTGTAAGCATTCCCGCACCGCATTCTTCATTTGGTCCCACGTAGCGGCACTCATGGACGGGAATAGGTACTTTTTCGCTGTCACAGTAACATCGTTCTACACATCTTCGATGTCTAGAAGGTGCGTGTTTAAGCGCCAGCACCCCTTGGCGCGCAGTGTGATGTCTGCCGCGCACCTAGTGTATCCTTCCTTCTATTTGACGAGGCAAGGGGCGAGGATCCTTCAAGCCAGGTGATCTTGCCAGTAGATACGGGAACGCATTCGGGTCAAACCACTCCCCATGAACATCGAAGCGGATCACCACGAAATCCGGAGGAGGGCCAGGGCGAAGACGTTAGGCAAAAAGTATCAAGGGATGATAGTGCCGTGTATGTTGATGCGGCAAAATAGTGGCAAGTAAAAAGTGGCAAAGTACGTCAAAAAAAAGTGGGCGGTACGAAGCGAACGCACCATCCGCTCATCGCGAAACCGGATTCGCCCAGACTGCGTCTAGCGCGAGCGCGTGCCAAGCGGGTTTTCTCGTTCGCGGAGCTCAGCGAGCTATCGGGAGTGCTACTGCGCATGCGCGATACGTTCAGACGGGAGCGCGCAAGCGGAACGTCTCTTCGTCCCCGCAGACTCTTCTAGTACACTCTATCCCCTCTCCCGCTCGAGCCAAGCGGAGACCGAAGCGGCGCGGCGAGCGGGCCTCGCAAAGCCTTCTGGTCTCTTGTCAACCTCACTCTAAGATTACAGCCCCATTGCTGTTGAATAATGTAGTAAAACTACAAAGTATGACTTTATTTAGCAGCTCTACTACAAAAAATGCAGTTTTGATTCAATAGCTTTATTGCTATAACTCCACCTCTGAACGATAGGTAGCGCGACCTTTACTTACGCTCAAGTAGGCGAGCAACCGTTGGGCTAAAACCCTAAAACTGTTTATGCGCTATGCTCCGCTGGGGTTCCGCTCGAAACTGAGCGGAGCGGAACACAAATCCGCTCAGCTATAACTATCCGCCCGCCGCATGAAACCGCACCAGCCACGCTCCGCATACTAGCCGGTGGGATTTAGGCCTAGACACCTCGTTGAACGGTCGGTGTGCGAACGCCAGTCGGCAGTGAACGCGCGCTTTGTTTTGTCGCGGTGTCTTACGTGTCGCCCGGTGTATTCTGTGCTGACTGTCGCGCGAGAACTGTGAGCAACGTGTTTTTCGAGACCGTGGTGGTGTGCCCATCTCTCCCGTGCATAAACCTGCACAACTAGGTGGCGGCGGCGTGCCACGCGCTACCATTTCTCGACGATGGAACAGCCCGCCAAGAGAACGCACAAGAAACGCACTCGCAAGGCCGGGACGCCTGCCGAGCCTGAAGAATTCATCGTCGAAAAGATTCTCGACCGGCGCGTGCGGCAGGGCAAGGTTGAGTTTCTGCTCAAGTGGAAAGGCTACAGGGACAGTGAAAACACCTGGGAGCCGGAGGAGAACCTCAATTGCCCAGTCCTGATAGCGCAGTTCGAAGAGAAGCGCAAGCAAAAAGCGGAGTCACAGCCCGCGCAGAAGATGGACGACAGCGACGCGCCGAACCGCAAGGAGACCGAGCGTGACGCTGAACCAAGTGGCTTCGACCGGGGCCTGGACCCGGACCACATCATTGGGGCAACCGATTCTTCAGGGGAGCTCAAGTTCTTCATCAAGTGGAAGGACTGTTTCGAAGTGGATGTAGTGCCTGCGCGAGTGGCCAACGTCCGTTGCCCGCAGGTAGTGATTCGCTTCTACGAGGAACACCTGACCTGGGACATTTGCGGAAAGTGCGTTAAAAAGGCCGGGAAATCAACCAAGGCTTAGCGAGCGAGTACCCCCCCCCCCCCCCCCCCCCCTTTCCACCGCCGCTTTGTTACTTTTCGCGGCCGAACTTTTTTTTTTTTTTTTTTATTCACACCAAGCCATCATGTGAGCTGTCCGGTTGACAGGCTGCGGTTGTTCGGCGTCTCTCCCGGGGAACACTCCGATTTTCTGACTTTTCTTCGTGTGCAGACAAAGCCTTGTTTTGTTCCACCTTTTCTCTAACCATGTTTAACCAAACGAACGCAGGACGCCGTGCGAGTGTCAAGAGCCGTTTTGCAGCGGCGCGCTTCAGAGCTTGGGGTGAAGTGTTTCTATAGGTAGTTACTGTGTTGATCCGATATGTTCGGTGGAAACCGTCCGAAGCGACGTGTTTTGACGCCCCATTTCTGATATTCCTGCAGTTAACGCTGCACTTTTCCATTTGTCACGTCTTCTTTCCCACGCAATTGCCCAAAGCGTTCCACTCGCATTGATCCGCTTTTCTCCGTTTTTTTTTTTTTTCGTTCCCTGAAATCGTTTTTAGTTAGCGAAGCGTGAATGGAAGCCTCTGTTTTATTCATCGAAATTGGACGTCAAGAATGCGTTACAACTAAATAAAACCAAACGGGATAGCTAAATGTCGCGCTTTCGAGTCTAAACCCTTAAGAGTACATCGACGACTGTTTTTTTTTCTTATTGTTTTGAGTTGGAGTGTTTCACGGGTTTGTATTCATGTACAAAATAAGAAATTAAAAAAAGTTTCACCAGCATTTGTTGGGGGCAAAAAATTAAAGATGGCTTAGCTCTGCTATGCCTGGATATACGTAGCGAAAAGCAGTGACTACCTCGGAATAAGAAGTAAATTTCAGTTTTCTGCGCTGTTCGCCAGCAGCTAAACTTTCCTTGGCTTCCATGTCAAGCGCGTTTGTTTACCGGCGTTCTATAATTCGACAGGGAAGGCAAGAAGCGCCTCCCGGCGGCATTGGAGCGCACTCGTTCCCGCTTGGTCCTCATAGCTGACGGCAGATGGGTGACGTCACATCATTGACGTCACCCTAATTGAATGAACTTTATTTTTTAGCCTATTTCTATATATGCTTTGTGGTGCGGCGTTCGAGGAAGCGCCAAATGAAAGGCGCCGCACGGACACAGGGATGGAACGCCTGACGGGGTGAATCTCCTGGTGACGTCACCACCAGTCATGACGTCACCATGTGGCGGTTATGGACGTCTCGAAACGTCTAATCATTACTATTGGTTAGTGATAGTTAACCATGACTTGCACTTTCTGAGTACTAGTTAATGTCTGATTACTGATGAACAGCCCTTAACTAATAAGTGATGGTTAGTGATAGTTACGATGACCTCCAAATGCATGGGTTCCTATGGGCGTCTGCAACGCCTGCAGAGCTTGGCGAGGGGGCTGCGCAGCTGGCCTTGGCTGTAACGTCACTAGGTCGCGGCATACGGTATACGCGAAGCTCGTTGTTGTTGTGGTATATTCCACGCCGACCAAGCTGGAGAGCGGACGTGCAATCGATGGGCTTCATCGACCACGAACGCTCGTGCTCTATTTCGGCCACTGGATTTCGGAAATTTTGTGGGAATCGACTCAATCCCGGAAGCGCTCACCGCGGATTATCAAGACTCCAAGGTGGGCCGATTCTTTCACACATTTTTGAAGCTTTGAAGAACTTCGCAAGCCACGGGGGACGCTAGGCCTAGTTAGGCGTAGGCAAACAAAGGCACCCCCGGCCGTTTAGAACCTCGACGAAAATGGTGGAAACCGTGGAGGGAACGAGCAAAGACCCTGCGGAGCTGAAAGAGCCTGGCCAGTGGTTTATTACTAAGAAAAGAGGAAAGGCGGTGCCACTTGAGAACGAGGAACGCAGCGTCACCGATGATCAAGGGAGAGAGCGAGCCGCGTCCAAGCTCGCTGGAAAGAGATTGGCAGCAAAGTCTGTTGAAAGGCAATCGATCAAGATACCCGACGGAACTGACAAAATAATTCTCCGCCCACGGGGAGGAGTCAGCCGCCTACTTAAGTACGGAAACATTGAACTTGCGGAGTTGATCGCTCGCACCGCGAATATAAACATGAGAGAGGCCGCGGAAGACACCTTCTCGGTCAACACAAAACAGCAGTCTATCCTCATCGCAACAGACAGCGAAGAGCGGAAAAGAAAATACGTCGCACTACGCGTCCTCGAATTCGAGGGTCAGAAAATTGAAATCACGGCGTACGTCGCTATGCCCGAAGACTGCGGCAAGGGGGCGGTACACGACATTCCCCTTCGCATCACCGAGGAAGAAATAGTGCAACGGCTACGCACGATCAAAGGCAACCCCCCCCGTGCTAGGAGCCAGGCGCCTGGGCAGGAGCTCATGACCACCGTCCTCCCAGAGGTTCCTAGGTGGGTGAAACTCTCACTTACATGGCATGAGATGTGTATTATATAGAAAGAAATACGAGGTTTGCAACGCATGCGGGCGCTTAGGGCACCGCGAAGATGTCTGCCCAGATCCCAACAACGCTAAGTGCAGAGGATGTGGAGAAGAGCGCCCATATCAGGGACACACCTGCTAAATAAATTTTAGCTGTGCGGTAAAGACCATCCGCTTGGCGACAAGAAGTGCAGAGAGCTCTACAGGACTCCCTACCAGACCAAGAAACGTCAATGGGAGCAGAAAATCGCCGAACAGCAGCCGCAGCAGCACAACGAGCAGCAGCAATATCCAGACACCACACTTGAGAGCGGCCGCAGAGGACGCTTGAAATTCAGAAGAGACCACCGTGACCAACGCGGATATCCTCAAGACAGGGGCGGCTTCAGGGCGCAGAGCGGGGACTTCCCGCAGTTGGAGGACGCCAACCGACGTCACCGTTCGAGCTCCCGCAGCAGCAGGGAGCGGTCCGGATTCAAGTCCAGGTCGGGGTCCAAATCCAGAGCCACGGCCAACTCCAGGGACCCAAGGAACCCGTCGGTCACCCAAAAGAGAAGCCCGAGCGGAGACAGTAAAACCGTGAGTTTCAGCAGTGGTAACCCAGGCTAAAGATGAGGAAAAAAAAAAAGAAAAGATAAATAGAAAAGTTAAAAAAGGAAGTCGAGGAACTGAGGGAGATAATTAAGAAACTGACCCAGGACCTCCATTAAACCAAATCACGGCCAAATTCCGGGCCTCCCCCGCCTCCACAGGCTCCCCCCGCAAAACAGGTAGCCAAACCGACATCTCCACCTGCGACGCCAAAGGTGCTAACACCACCCGCGGCGTCAGACACGGAGGAGGAGGCAATGATCACTGAACAGTGCCGAACACCTCCCCCGCAGAAACGGAGAGGCGGAGAAACGGATCCGCTGGCGGTAATAGAGCGTAGACTAGACGCCAAATACGGGGCGAGACTCGAACGGCTCGAGACAGGCATGACCAACATCATAGGCGCCCTGAACCGAATTCAGGAACCATCTAAACAAACAAACGCGGCTCTTGCTGCTATGGCAGAAAGGCAAACAGTGAGAGAAGGGATACTTGATCAATTCCAATATGGGCAAAACGCAACCAAAGATGTAATTCGACAGTATGGCATGCAGTGGAACTGCCGAGGATTCCCGCACAAGCGAGCGTTAGTGCAACATCTCGAGCAAATAGTTGAAAAACCTCCAGCCGTAGCCCTACAGGAAACTGGCAAAGGAGTGATTAAATTATCAGGATATCAAGCGTTTGCTAGTGGCCGGGGAGAAAAATCCCGGGTCACTATACATTCGTCAAAAGGAACGTAGCGGTGATCGAACATGAAATTAGTTCTCGCGACATTGAGGCGGCTTTCGTTGAAATCATCACGTGCAGGAAGAAGGAACCCAGTATTTTCGTCCTAAACATATATAGCTCTCCTCAGCAGCGCAAAGTTAGGTTCAAGACTATATTTCGCAAAGCAATGAAGGCAGTCGGAGCCAACTCCCTGCTAATTGTAGAAGACTTCAGCGCCTGCCACCAAGAGTGGGGATATAATAGGCAAGATCCGAAGGGCAGGCAGTTATGGGAAGATTTTCACGAATTAAACCTCACCCTGCAGACAGACTCTGGCTGCCCGACCAGGGTGGGAAACAGTGTGAGCAAAGACACAACCCCAGACTTAACATTCACCAAAAACATAGGAGCTTAGGTGGAAGAACACAGAGCTCAACTTTGGAAGCGATCATTACGTCCTCGAAATAACGCTTAAACGGGGAGTCAAAGTAAGACGAGAAAATATCAGCGCAATCGAATGGGAGAAATTCAGACAAATTAGGGAATCCGCAAACATGGGCGAAAATATTCAAAACATCGACGATTGGGCAGAAACCCTCATGCACCACGTTAAATCCGCTACCATTACCCTAGAGGGGGACGATGCACCGAAAACAGTCGACAGGAAACTCCTACACATGAGGGAAGCAAAAAAAGGTATGGAAAGACGCCTCCGGTGTCAGAGATGGAACCGAAACCTAAGGCGAAAAATATCCAGGCACAATAAGGAAATTGAGGATTATGCAATTAAACTCTGCGAGCAAAACTGGTGTAACAGGTGCGATGAAATGGAGGGCAACATGAGCCTTTCAAAGACGTGGAGCCTGCTACGATATCTTCTTGATCCCGACAGTTCGAAAACACAGTCAAACACAACATAGCAAAGGCAAGACACGCGTTCGAGGGGACTGACGCGGAACTAATAACTAAAAAGCAAGAGAGGCGAAGTGTGTCCAATGGAAGACGACACCCCGGTTAGGGTGCCTCGATGCGCGCGCCCTCGAAGGGTGGAGACAACTCCGCCATATTTTGGCCCACCCTTCTCATAGCGCTTCAGGAGAGAGAGAGAGAGAGAGAGAGAATAGACATTTATTTTATCTATAGAGTTTGTGGTGGTTAGATGTCTACCATCTTCCGTAGCGGTGGTCGTCCGCCCTTATTCCAGGGCCCCGCAGGATGCCGCCGCCAGCATGGGCCCGTCGGATCAGACCTTCTTGCTCTTCCCGCCGGTCGCTGGAGAGCATTCCCTCCCACTGCTCCACACTCGGGTTTGTTATGATAGGCGCTACTGGAATTCCCTGACATTCCCACGTCGTGTGATATAGCGTGGGTGTCTCTAAGCACCATGGGCATTTATTTGTGTATTGTGTGGGGTAAACTGTGTGTAGTGTGTGTAGGTTCTGGAAGGAACTTGTCTGTAGCTGCCTCCACGTGACGGAGTCCTCCTTGCTGAGGGATCTGTGCGGGGGTGGATACCGCATTCTGCAGCCTTTGTAGTAGTTCAGGGTTGCCGAGTACTGGAGCGTTCCTGTTATCTGCAATCCCAATCTTGAACGCGCGCCAAGGAACGCCACGCGACAGGAGCGATGGTGTACCATCCAAACGCACATTTCTCGGAGAAAAGGTGAGATACTGCGCCTTTCCTCCAGAAGTATCATCTTGTCTAGTGTTCCTGTCATCTGCAATCCCAAACTTGAACGCGCGCCAAGGAACGCCACGCGACAGCCGCCGCAAAAGCGGGACACACTTGCGTGGGCTCAGATATGGAGGCGTAGAGGCGGCACTGACCCCATAGAGAAACTGACCCTAACAATGTCCCCACCCTGCGGAGCGGCGGAGGGGGGCGCGCGCAGCGAGGCACCTACTAGGGTGCCTCGATGTCATCGAGGCACCCTAGGCACCTACCACCTGTTAGACCACAGCGCACCTAGTGAGAGAAGCGAGAAACGCCTGGCGTGGTTACGAGCCACGCTATGCTGTTGTTGTGGCTGTAGGAAGAAGGAAAAGAAGATGCACGGGCCTGCTACTGGCTCTGTAGCTGAGCCACCTCCGCTGCCTCGTGCGGAAAGAAGAGAAGAAAAATATAAAGAGAAAGACGCGCGTCGCAACAGCCGTCGTCCACCACCTAAGCGGTGGCGGGTGCAATGACGGCCTACAACAGATAAAAATTCGGTGGCTCGCTAGCCCCCGCCGCAAGCGGCGTTGATCTACCGTCCTAGGGGGCAGGGCCAGAAGAGCCGACTTGGTAGCCCATCTTCGCCTCGCTTATGACGTCAAACCACCTGTTAGACTACAGCGCACCTAGTGGGAGAAGCGCGAAACGCCCGGCGTGGCTACGAGCCACGCGTAGCTGAAGAGCCGACTTAGTAGCCAAGCTCTTGCACTGGTATGACGTTAGTAGTCACGTGGTGTAAAGCGTAACTACCGGACCACGCTATGCTGAAGGCTCGAACCCTGGCGTAGTATTGCTTTCGCAATAAAAGAAGGAGAGAAAGACGCGCCGCCACAGCCGTCGTCCACCACCTAAGTGGTGGCGGGTGCTAGGACGGCCTACAACAGATAAAAATTCGGAGGATGGCGTTTCAATAAATGTCTCCTTTGTGAATTTGGAGGCGCGCTGCGGTGTTTCAGTGAGCGCGTGGTGACGGCTGATTGGGGCTTCGGTTCGCGCGACGCCCGAACCCGCGGTGGTTAGTGGCCTATATGCCCACGTGGAAACCACACAACTCAGACACAAGTATTTTCCAAAATTGATATTACGCCGACACTGTACAGGAAACCTCGCTGCTCAGGAAAGCTGACTGCTCACGTGTAGAGTGCTGAGTGGATTGAGTTTGCTGAGCTCACAACAAGGCAGAAGCTTATTGCGGCAGACAATCTTATAGTGCTGCACTGCTCCAATGGCTCTAAATAATTTCCTGAAACCGAGGAAAGTATAAGGAATTTCTAAGGTGTGTGATATCGATACATGGTAAATTAGTAGTGTAATTATTTTACAATGGCAATAAATTTCACCAATTTTTGTTGAACACGTTGAACAATTTTTTGTAGAACATGACACAAAGAATTACACGCCTGAAAATTAAAGTGCCTTCAGCATTGCTACTACAAATTCCTATCTACACACTTGTCAAAATTTAGGATTATCAGCGATTAATTTTCAGAAAAGTTAAAGTGCAAGCTACGAATCATTCGTTAAGACACCGTAAAAGACTGCGCTTAGGTGCTGTCATGTCTGGCAAGGAATTTTGAATCCTAAATAGTTTATCATTGTAATTATAGAGCAGTGACTCAATTTTAAGCGAAGCAAAATATTAAGGTTACTTCCAAAACAGGTGCAGGATATAAAATTGTCCCGAAAGAAGGAGTTCATCGTCATGCGACTATAAAGGTACATTTATTCCCGAACTAAACACCGATAGTTAAGTGCCCAAGGACGCGGGATCGAATCCCGGCCTCGGCGGCTGCGTTTCGATGGAGGCGAAACGGAGTGGCGTCCGTGTGCTGTGCGATATCAGTGCACGTTAAAGAATCCCAGGTGGTCCAAATTTCCGGAGCCTTTTTTTTTTAGGGGCTGTAAAGTCCCGAAAATCATCAGTTTGACCGTCGCCCCGCCGGGGTGGCGCAGTGGTAAGACGCCCGACTACTGTGCCGGAGTTCCCGGGCTCGAACCCGACCTCGGCGGCTGCGTTTCGATGGAGGCGAAACGAAGTGGCGTCCGTGTGCTGTGCGATGTCAGCGCACGTTAAAGATCCCCAGGTGGTCGAAATTACTCCGTAGCCCTC
Organism: Amblyomma maculatum; assembly: GCF_055883805.1. Taxonomy (NCBI): domain Eukaryota; kingdom Metazoa; phylum Arthropoda; class Arachnida; order Ixodida; family Ixodidae; genus Amblyomma; species Amblyomma maculatum. The sequence goes on from NC_139353.1 coordinate 36,274,994, forward strand.
CACTACGGCTCCCCTTTCTCCCTTTCCACTTTCACTCCCACCTTCCTCCCTTTCCTTACGGCGCGGTTCAGGTGTCCACAGAGCAAGTGTGACAGATACTGTGACTTTCCCTTCCTGTGAACCAACCAAACTAGAAAACCAAGTTTGACCTTCATATCGACACAAGTGACCTTCGATATATGAAGTTGCAAGAGCTAACGCTCTTTGAAAAAAGCACAATATAGTGGCCAGGAAAAAAAGTCTGAAAACAGCAATAAAAAAAAATGATTTATCCATTTACAAAAACTGTCACCTGACTCGATTTCTTTCTTGTCTGCATGTGTTCACCAAGTACAAAGAGGCAAGATAATTCAACAAGGCTTGCGCAGAATTTTGACTTCAAACTGCTATAATCCCATGGGGTCATGAGACTACGTACAGTCTCTTGCAGCATAAATGCTAATGACGGTACGTGACCAGAAAAGCGTTAGCTTTAATAAAATCTCGCACAAGGAGCACCTGCAAAAGTCGGTGGCTAGGAAATGGGAGAGGCGGCCAGTGGTCTCGAGGCCCTTCGACTGTTACGGATGGTAGGTTGGCCATGCGGCAGTTTCTGTACCCCCGTAGAGGAGCTGCATGCTGAAGGGGCGCCGGAGAGTTGACCGGCATGTTCGTTTCAGGAGGGTAAGGTGCCTTTGTGCAACGGCTGATGTATGACAGCTTTCTCTCGAGAGAGTGCGTGGTGAGCTGCGGGAACCCGCGGCAGTCCTCACTGTGTTCGCCTAAATATTGTGCATATGAGAAGTGCGCTCTTGAAACTTGTCCCGTAATCCAGGCCGAACCCCTGTCCCCGAGACTAGAGGAATGGGGGTGATATTAAGACGTACAGCCTTTGTCAAAAGTTCAGAGTCCAGGGGATCTACTTCTGAGCCATACTATGTGGCTCGTAATGCATTCCTAGGTTTCCAATCTTGCTGAAGGCAAGATTTTTCGTCCTACCTTCTCCAATGACTAAAAATTCCAAAATTGTTGAAGAAGTCATAATACACGGCTTAAAAACAAACCCTAGGGGCTCTAAACTTTTGACAAAAGCTGTACTGTATACTTATCGTCCGCCCTCCTCCCCCCACAGCTTTGATGGGCCAGAGCGCGGCTTCGGCTGCTAGGCCTTGACCTGGTGCAACAGCCAGCACTATGGGAACACATAATCACCATCGGCCGGATTAGACTAACTGTAGGGCAAACGCTTTTCCCACATGCCTCCAAATAATCAACCCGATAGGAACACGCCGGAATCCATGCAGTGCGGTTGCAAATCGCTAGGGGGTTGCCAATCATGCTAAGGATTTACCTAGAGGTAGGGACGTAAACTGCCAAGCCAGCGGCAGAGACCGACGAAGAATGGGAGCGTCGACTGGCTCAATAGTATTTCCAGCCATAAATACAAACAGAGAATAAATTATGCTACACAATGATAACATATGTTGTCTACATGAGCCGAGCCAGCTAGGCGACACGGCATAACGAGGCATAACAAAGAATTCGCTTGCATCATCGGGCTTAGCAGAGCTAAGCCGCAGCCATATTTCACTTCCACCATCCGGTGACATAACTATTTTATTCTGCTGAACTCAATAATTGCCATCTCAATTCGATCAACTCCTTTCGCGATGTGGAGAGCTGGTATTAAATTGATCGACCAATAATTTGTCCCAGCCTGGTTTTGTTGTTCGCAGGCGTGCACGCTCATTGCAAGGGTTAACCGAAGTGGTGGCCTTCCGCTCACATTCGGGAGGTACCAGGTTCGATCTCTGGTGCCGCTTAGTACTCATCGCTTTTCAATGGGTACACGATTTCCCCCGGCCTGGTGCTCGACTCTTGGGGTGAAATGTTTGGGAAAGGGGTCACGGACCAAGAAATTTCACAAAAAAAGTGGACAAAAAAAAAAATAAAGAAAAACGCTGTAGCAGAAGCGGAAGTAGAAATTGTACAAGACGCATGTTATCCTGCTGCAATGAGCTCAGACTTGCCTTCGTGCTTTACGCTTCCCGTGAGCCTGCTATGATTATTGCCGCGTTGTCAGAATGTCAGCGTGTAGCGTGCTGCATGATGCACGACGGTGAACGCCTCCAGGTCCAAGTTCGCGGTCACGACGAATACTGCAGAGTCATCGCTCTCGGCTACGGCCGTTGCTCTGGCCTCGTACCTTGGCAGCGGGGATGCATATCTGTGCACAGCGCGGCCCGGGTCTCCTTGGTCGCGACGCTTCTGAATCCCGCGAGCGAACGAAGTTTTCTTCAGGCCTGTATAGGGGACATATTCCGCGGTATATGCGATACACGAATCCGGGAGCGCTCGTAACGGGCGAGTTTAGTTGAACTATTTGGTTACAGAGGAGACTCTGGCACCGCGTAACCGAGGTCAGCAAGGACATCGCGTGGCACTGCGGTGTTTCAAACGCAGGCGCTATAGCTGACTTGCTTTCTGCGAGTCCAACATTTCGTATACCATATTTGAGAAAGAAGTGCGGTCGTGAGTGTGTGTGTCGGTAGTCTGCACTTTTGCATATATGCGCCTCCCATCTTGAGGTGCTATTCCTTGGTGGGATTGTGGTAGGGGGTGAGGGACCTTTTATCGCGCTTATCTTTAAAAAAAAAAAAAATGCGCTGGCTGACCAGCCGCCAACTTGCCATACCTGGGACCTAGTATTTGTGCATGTAATGCCTTAATGCGCTTGCTCATGAAAAGGGAAACCCGCAGCGTGGCCTAGCTGCTTCGCTGCCCAAGGAGACGCTGAAATCGACTGTACCCCATTTTGAGTAAATATTGCGCTTACAGGTACTAGAACAAGATTTCGGCCTCATGATCTGCGATGGCTTCTCCCAAATCACCGCATACAGCAACTTGGTAGTGGGCACCAACTCCAAGGGCACTCTGCCATGCGGCGCGAGCAGCGCGAACTATGCCGCTCCAGTGTCCCTGGCGCCATATTTGGCCCATGTGATCGCGCCAACAGTGAGGCACGTGAAAGTGCGCCCAGTGTATGCCTGGCGTGTTGCGACACTCGGATGTGCGCACAGACGCCTCGCGAGTCACCGAGGCAAGGGATAAGCTGCCGTTATCCCTGCGGGCATGTCGCTGCAAGAAGCGCGCCGGTAGCGCGGGTGCATAGTATTCACACTTCTGGATTATAGAGAGGCTCACCGTTTTCATGCCTCATATATCAAATTATCGACACATCGAACTGTTTCGCGATACCCTTCGAGCTCGAAAATCCGCGATAGGCCGTATAATGGCGCGCAAGGCATTAGCTAGGTCAATACACGGTATGTGCTGTGGATATACGCATGAATCCCCTGTACTATTATAACGGCCGCACGTAATTACCACGCGAGTTTATGCACGCGCTGCTAGGACAATTGCAACCCCCCCCCCCCCCCCCCCCCCGACTGCCTTCCAGTCTTCTGCAGCAACACCGCCGCGGATTTCCCTCTCCCCTCCCAGTCCACCCCCACCCGGGACGTCTCTCCCCAGTCAGAGACGAGCGTGCATCTCGCGTCTCTGGAATCTTTCGGCGGTTGACCCCGCATGCTCGCGGTCGTTTTCCGCCGGGGAGACCGCTACCGTCACCTTCGTCGCCCGGTCATCGTACGCATTTACCACTGCGGGCCGTGAGCGCGAAGCCACGCCAGGTGAGCAGAACACTCCTCTTACCTCCTTGCGAGTGCTTCCCCATATGATGGGTCTATTTCACCTTCGTACGCGAGCGGGACGTTCGCTCGCTACAGCGGTTGCAGTGTTGTATTTTTTTTTGCCGTATACTCGAGCTGAATAAAGCCTGTTCGAGTTCGTGACTCGGTGTTTGTCCCCTCTGGCCCGAACCCGACACAGTGGTGACTTCTTACACCGCGGGTTGGGGGTCACAGCTCTGTCAGGGCTGGCACGCCGGATCTAGAAGGCGATTTCAGCGTCTAGCACCCTTTCGGCGCATTATTCCAAGAGTAACCCTCATATTTTTGGCATCCAAAGTTGGGCGCCAAGGATATCGGGGTTACCTCTTGGAATAATGCGCCAAAGGGGGCTAGACGCTGAAGTCGCCTCTTAACCCCAGACCTAACAGAGCTGTGACTCTCAACCCAAGGCGCGAGAAGTCGCCACAGCGGCGAGTTCGGGCCAGAGGGGACAAATATCGAATTACGTTCTCGAACAGACTTCATTCTGCCCGAGTACACGGCAAAATAGCACGCAATGCAACCGCCGTAGCGAGCGAACGTCCCGCTTACGTACAGGGGTGAAATAACCCCCGAATGGGGAAGCACACGCATGGAGGTTGCAGGAGTGTTCTGCTCACTTGGCGTGGCTTTGCGATCACGGCCCGCAGCGGTCAGTGCGTACGACGACCGGGCGACTCGGTGACGACGGCGGTCTCCCCGGCAGAAAAAAAACGCACGCGTGCGTGGTGAACCACCGGGAGGAAAAGAGAGAAACCAGCGACAGCGTCGCTGCGGGAGACTGGGAGGCAGTGGGGAGCGGCCTGTGTCGCCTGGTAATTACGCGCGGCCGTTATAATGGGATTCATGTGTATCCCCGCAGTGCCTGCGACAGCAGTATAATTTATACGTGAGCTCTCATTAACTCGGCCTTCAAGCGACCAGGCAAAATTTTCGAATTATATCGAACGGACCTGGAAAACCGTCTAAAGCTGCATAAGAGCTATTTTATATGACAGATTCTACATTTGAGGGGAAACCCAGGAAAGAAGGGCGTTTTACCGGTTTTGTCTACTGCTTTGCTTTGCACACATTGTCGGGAACGTTGAAGAAGAGCAGTAAAGGCCATTATTACCATTTTCGCAGAGAGACGTAGTAGTAGTCCCTTCTTCACAAAATGGCCCCGTCATGTTTTGAGGATGCTTCACCGCAGACTTTACGCGGTGAAGCATTGTGGTGAAGCGTGCAGTGCAATAAAACTGGCCGTGACCAGCGCGCAGCTTCATAGCATATGTGGGTGCGTGAGGGAGATATGCGTACGCGTTAGTACTACGCGACGTCACCCACCTCGAACAGTAATGCGCCAAGCAGCGCACGAAATAGCCTGGCTGGCTGGCCGATGAGCGCGCCCCATCGTACAGCCGCGAGACGGCGTGAAATTAAAGCGAAACCTAGAGCTGCTATTACAATGACTAGCGATACCGACACTATGCGACAGCTCTTTATGCCGGAAATAGGAACTTCTGATCATCCTCGTGCCTGCCATAATGAGAACGAAGTACGCGTCCATCACTGTGCCATGCAAGTTAGGTTCACGGAGGTCTTCCGCTGCCTGCACGTGAAGCACCTCGACGCTAACTCCCATCCGAATTAACCAGAGTGGGCCAGTAAATGTTCGAAATAACGATCGTCCGACGCTATAGATTTACGTGGGCGTCAGACTGGTCCGTGCACCTTCTTCGAATTATCCGAATTTTCGGATTAACGGGGGTCCAATAAGATTTTACAGACTCTTTATAAATTCACTCATGCTGTTTCAGTTTCAAGAACTGAATAATGGCTGTGATGTATTTTATGGCATGCACGCAGAAAAAAAAAAAAACGACTGCGACATAATCTCTTTCCTTCTGGCTATTGAGGCAGGGTTTACAAGGCACTTTAGCGACTAAAGTAGTAAAAGGCGAAAGCCTGAGTGCCGCATTCTGCTATGCAACTGACACTAATTAGTAATTAATTGACTATTACTGAATTGATTAGTCAATTATTATTTATTTATTAATTACCCATCATTTAGTAATCAATTATTAAGTTATACATTAATTTGCCTCACACAGCCTATACTGAACCTTGACCTCATCACCATTGTTCAGCTGATGGCTTCAGCACTAATGCATACTTTCCAATAGTAGTCCAATGTGCCCACACTATCTCAAACACGTGCCTCCTTTAACTAAAAAAAAAGAAGACTGCTCGAAATTGGACAACCAGTTTGTACAAAGTATCCCAACCAAATTACAGGGTGGGGAATATGACCAGTCACGTCCGAGGCAGTTTTGTCGGTTCTATGCATCCAAATGCATGTGAAAAATTTAGCTGTGGTTTAGCTTGTGGTTAAACCTGGAGTTAAGCGAGGGCTATCTGCATGGCTAAGCTTAGGTTCGGCTCAACCAAAAACCTAACGCTCATCTGGGTGCCAGCCCATGCGGGGACTACCTGGAAAAGAAGAGGCACATGGCCTCGCCGGAGATCTTAACCTTCGTTTGGGAGAGCACCACGTCGCCTCCGTCAATGGGGAGTGTCTGCTAAACTTCAGACATTCTTGAATACTATCGCTCAAATAGACAGATATGCGCACCTCTTCACCCATCGCTATCCAACATGCAATCAACTTTCTGGCGGCGGCTACAAACTCATACACTCCCATACCAGGTAGTCATGCACGGACGTTTCCCTGACCTTTTCTTCGCTTCCTGCTGACTATGCAGCAAACCAGCAGATTTCCTTCATTTTTACTCACCTGCTCCACATATCCACATCCTCCCTCCCCAGAGTTGGCACTCGCTTACTGGGAACAGCTTATGTCGAGCTCATCGCTACAAGATCAGCGACTCACTATCACCAGAGCCACTAACAAGCTGGCCCTTCAGGGGGCTGGCACACCATTTGTAAGGGAGGACCCATTGCACAGGCCCCTCCCATAAGCCATGGGAGGGGGGGGGGGGGGGGGGGGGGAGGGGGGGGAGTCTCGCCCCTTCCTGCATTTTAATGGCCAATAAAGTTTATGCCACTGCCACGGTTTGAAAGAAGAGACATGGCTTCTGCACATAGTAGTTTATGGTTCCAGCTTTGTTTATGCCATAGGGGCACTTTTGACCACTAAAGTGCGATGAGGCAAAAGCGTCTGTAGCGCAGTAGTCTTAATCCCTCCGCTACGGTACCTCTTTCTATTTTCACTCCCACCTTCCCATACCTGCCAACCTGGTAACATAAAAATTCGGGATACCGCCTTGGCAGTGGCGGGAGAGGAAAGCGGCGTTTTTTTTTTTAAATTTAGCAATTCAGAAAGTATTGAGGCTCACAACATTGGAGAGAGGTGAGTGAACTGATCTCTCTGTCGTTGCATCGTCAGAAATTCTTCCAAGTAGTATATAGGCTCGCAAAAGCGTTTGATTCCTCGTGCTGGTTCATGGTAGCACCTGTCGGTCGCTCACGTTCGTGGTGATGCCGGGGGCTGCTACCTCGATTCAAGCTGCATGCTGGTGACTAAGCTCCCGCGCTGCTTTCCGGCATGGTTATATTATAGGACGTAGGATTATAGCTATAGCGCAGAAAATAAAACAAATAAAAAAATGAGAAAAAAGAAACACTGGCTGTGGCAGCCACTGTTCTGGAGATTTGAAGTCCTGTCCGCACAATCGGGAGATGTAATCAAAATTCGGGAGACTCCCAGACGATTCGGGAGAGTTGGCAGGTATGCCTTGCTCCTTTACGTTATACCGATCGGTTAAGGTGTCCACAGATAATTGTGACAGATACTGCGCCTTTTCTTTCCTGTAAACCAATCTGATACGCCGTTGATGCCTGCTGCACTGAGTCTGCTTCTATATGCTGTGTGATGCGGTGTTCGAGGAAGCGGCAAATGAATGGCGCCGCATGGACGCCTGAATTGAACGGCCGGAGGGGTTAGCTTCGCCAGGTGATATCATCACCAGTCGTGACGTCACCATGTGATGATGTCATTGCCAGTCATTGTCATTACTCATGAGGGCTAATGACTAATTAGCAACTAGTTAGTCATTAGTACTGCGGTGCCGCCAGCTGTTGCGGTTGTTAGGCAACGGCTCAAGGTCAGTGCGACCTCAACTAAAGTGCGATCACGGCGAAGAGGCTGGCGTAGTGTAGCTCTCGCTACAAAATCGTGGTAGGTACCCAACCTCTGAAATCAAGGACTGCACAGAATGGTTTGCAGATTAGCATTTAGAAGCATAATTTGCTACTTTCTTCATGCCGTGTGTTGTTACCCTTCCCATGCTTGATTGTGGCTTTCAAGAGTGCCTTGTTCCATCTTTGCACAGTGTTACACAAATCTGTACACAAAATGTAATTTCATAATATGGTCTTATCATCACAGGCCATAGGGAGCAATCGGCACAATAGAGCAGTTTGCATAATTTATTGTGTTAAGTGCCATACGAGTCACAAAATATGTTTTTAGTGGCAAATGGAAAGTGTTTTTATTTTGCACTTGTTTTCTCTATAAAACTGTGCGTAACAAGCTAGTATCAACAAAAGTTCATCGCATGCCAGTTCAACTACACCTACCTACTGAACATACCAAACGAGGCTACGTGCTCTAGGATTCATGAGTGATCTTTACCGTGTAGTGCTTCCATACCTAAATGCACGGCCTTGACGATCTTTTAATGTCAATGATGAATAAACACTTCAAGTTGGTTCACCCCTGCAAATGTGGGGAAGCCCACGCACAGGCACACACACACAACTTCACCTCTTAACAGCGTTAGCCCCCGTCCCGCAAAGGAATACTCTGGACATAAGCTCCGCATACAATGTTAACAGTTTGTAACATGGTTTTAATGAATCATGGCCATCATACCGACTCAGCAAGTGTGATCTTGGTAAAAGATTAAAAATAAACAGAAAACAATTTCTCCCAGCTCTTCCACACTGCCTTCAAAAATACTCTAGTAAAGCAACTGGCAAGCTTATAATAAACAGGCGCCGCCGTATCCTCGCATGTTATACGCCCCATCCGTGTTATGGCTGCTTGTTATAACACTGGCCTGTGCACCAAAACACAGACGGGGCGCTAGGCCTGCTACTTCTTTCAGAACATTGCGCAGTGCCCACCGAATCTTAAGCCTAGCTTCCAGGTCTTCCTCAAAAAATTCTAGCGAGGGGCTAAATAAAAATTCATAGAGACTTTGAGGAACATCCGGCCAGCATAATCCATGGGGCATATATATAATATATATATATATATATATATAGGCCTCTCCTGTAAAAAAAAAAAAAAAAAAGCGAAGATTATCAGTAAGGTGAACTTGTAATATGCTGGCAAGATAGAAGACGGTAACAGACAGAAGAAGGTGACACATCCAATAATACCCACGCGTTAAACTCTATCCAGACACGTCGACACGGGGTGTGTCACAGGGTTCGGTTCCAGCGTTAGACATCAAGCATGAGCACGGCAGGGTCTTCAACCGCAGCCTTAACCTTCTTGAGGAACGTGACGGCTTCCCTGCCGTCAATCAGGCGGTGATCGTAGGTCAGGCAGATGTACATCATGGGCCGGATCTCAATCTGTGGAAGGGGGGGGGGGGAGCAAGGGACAAAGGCAGGTGTGTTGCTCCACCACCAAGGTTGCCCTGCAATGGAGGTCTGGTAACTCGTGACCTCCCCATAATGTGAAATGAGACCCTCTGCTTTTAAAATCATGAAGTGAGTATTGAACTGTCTTAGCTGTAGTAAGAGGAAGGTGGATGAGGACATCTGTTAGGGGCAACGAGTTGATTCACTACCCCAGCTCCAAGTAACAAAAACAGCACAGAAGTACGCAACTCCATTAAACTTTTTCAAGGTGTTTGTTTGATGAAGCAGCGCGTACCATATACTGACATACAAGAGTTGCAATTAAAAAAAAAAATGCAAGCAACCTATAGCAACAAGTAAATACTGTGCAATAGACAATGGGGTGGCCAAAATGAAAATGGCAGCATCTTCACGGTTGATCAATCGACGAAGCAAATTTAAAATTGCCCTGCACAGAACAAAAACATTCTTATTTGAGGCACTAACGAGAGCCATCAACATAATTAACAATGGTTCACATTCTTCGCATGACCCGAGCGGCATACAATCAAACCTCGATATAACGAACACGCATATAACGAATTATTGAATATAGCGAATTCTTCCGAAATATTTTTGTCAAACACATGCATTTTTAACTTCCTATAGCGAACGCGGTTCGGCATAAAACGGATATTACAAACTTCGCGACGCCAAGCACTACCTCACTTTAATAGCAGGAGGCAGGCTTCGTTGCACTACATGTGTGTTATGCGGCGCAGCAAACGTTCAGGATTACCTCGCAGGCGCTCACAGCGCCACAAATGCCACGACGGCATTGCGAGTTGACAGCCGAAGAAATGTATGGCTTCCGAGATTACCCCCGCGCGCCTGTTTGTGAGCACGGAGGTGAGCTCAGAGGCCATAAGAAATCGTTTGCATCTCACAATCGCCGACAGCGCCGCTTCAGCAGCGGCGGCAGCGGCACGATCGAATGTTGTTTTTTGCCTTTTTGAATGGAGGAAGGAAACAACTTGCCCTTTTGGTTTTTGCGCCATTCACGTTTCTTGGTTTTAGTGTTAGCAGCGGTGTAGCTGTGGTAGCGTTCGGCGGAGGCTGTGTCGGTCGTCGTGTCGAGTGTGGTGCGCGGGTGTGCGTAGTGCTGTGATAGCGGTGAACGTGAAAAAAAGAGCAGAACTGACGTTAAAGACCAAGCTCAAGATAAAGGCAGTTTACAAGAGGAGACTGATTAACACTCTTCTTGTGAAGCTTCAGCAGGACTTGAAGATCGACTTGCTGGGAGCATTAAAGCGGCATGGGACAGCGTGAAAGGCGAAACGATTGCCAATTGCTTTCGGCACGCAGCTTTTGTTCCAGCAGAGGCCCACGCATCAAGTGACGATGGGGACGAAGCAGAAGCAGAGCTCCGCGAGCTCGATGAGGTGACATGCCCGCAACAATGACTGTAGAGGACTTTGTAGGCGGCGACAACATCGCGGCGACCACGGCTGTACTGACAGACGCCGAAATCGCTGTGGAAGTTTCTGAACATCCCGCAGACGAAGCTCAGGCTGACCGTGCAAATGATGAGAACATTCCGACTTCACAAGAAGCGCTTGCTGCATTGGATTTACTGCGCCGCCACTACAGTGCTATTGAGAGCAGTGGGTTTGCCCTTGTTGAGCGTTTGCAAACTGTGGAACAGGGCGCGATACGGAACGTGATCAACACAAAAAAGCAGGCCGCGATAACGCAGTTCTTTGCGCGTAAATAAACTGACGTGACCCAAGAAGGCACCCTCCGAGTTGCTGTGCCTTCTCTGATTGAATTTTGCTGCTCTTGCATGGATTTTCTACGAAATTTTATATTACGAATTATGGATAGAGCGAACTATTTTCTGATTTTTTAACTGTTCGTTATAACGAGGTTTCACTGTATAAGAAACTGCAAAGAAGAGCATGCCCACTATCCGAGAAAAGAATATTTTTTCCAACTCGGGAGGGTGACAAAATCATCTGCCCTGTTGTCACATGTAACATTCGACTTCGTGTTCCTTGCTTTATGCACAGGAGTCCTTCTCTAACAATTTTCAGCTAGACAGGTTAGCCTTCCCATAAGACCTCTTCTTGCCTCTTCGACAGGACGTCACGTCATCACTATGTGAAGCACGGCCATTGTCCATTTAAACCATGGTGCAGCAGAGGGAACCCTGCATTTCTCATGCTAAGCTATCACTAATTTTATTTGCGGTTTTTAATTAAGTAGCAACTGGTTGGCAAAGTTGCGGCTCACACACGCAAAAGCCAGGTGACATCTCTTCTCATCTGCTGAGTCTGCCCGGTTGCGCGCACCGGCCAGAAGGCTCTAGATGGCTGGTTTAGTCGATGCACTTTAATTGGAACTGGTTAATTTGTGATGTAAGACAACTACTCACTATTAAAACTGCAGTGATACGATTGGCCAAAGTCACTTTGGAGATTTTGGTTTTAAGAGGTAGAGGTAAAAACTAGCTACAGGTGGGGTTAGCCCTGTGGATTCTGTTAGCAATTGCTCCCCCACAGCTACATTTAAATATCAAATAGTGTCCACAAGTCAGGCACATGCATACAATAACACGTAATAGCTAACAGTCCCTGCTGTTTTCACAATCTCGAGTCCAGGTCAGAGTCCCGTAGAAAAATTAAAATACATGAAACCTCCTTATGGAACTTTTGGAGCAAGTGTGCTCATGCCAGAAAACAGACATATGCAAGTATGCACGCACATGTGCATATAAAGGCTGCTTTTCTTTTCTTTCTTTTTTTTTTTTTCAAACTACAATTTTTACATTAAAAATAATACTATTAGGTGCAATAGTGCCTTTAACACCACTTTTTCATTTGGTGAGTTCCATTTTATTTTTTAAATGTTGGTTTTGGGAGAGAAGATACGCTTGCTGTATCTGTCTCACTTCTCAGTGAACACCTATGCTTACAATCAATTCTATCGCAAACGTACCTTCGACCTGACTAGCAGACTGAAAGCTAAATAAGAAGCGACATGGCAGGACATCACCCGAACACTGCACAAGGAACAGTTGCGTCAAATTTTGATATGAAACCACGTGAGTATAACCAAGCTGAATTTTTGTGCTACAACTAAAAAATCCATGCTGGCCTTTCTGCAACATGAGGTGCTTGTGTTATCAAAGTAATAATAAGAGACCTAGGTGTGATGCGTAAAGGCAGACACTTCATGGACTATGTACTACATTAGATAGGAATGTGATTAAAAGATGAACATTCAAAATTAAGAAATTGAGCTAAACTTGTCTACAGAGCAAAACTGTCGTGCAAAATTAGACGCTTTCCAGATAAAATGTCACCCCCCCCCCCCCCCCCCCCTTTTTTTTGTTGAAATCTCTAAATCGGTATAGTCCGAGGAGATGAGACACATACTTGCGCGCTCGTGTTAAATGCTGGCCAACTACATTCAGGGTGTTTGAAAGAAACCTGGTCGTACTACTGAAACAAGCTTTTAGACATGAAAAGACAGCTTCTGCTGCGTAGGGGGGCCAGGGAAAGTGAACTTAACTAATCTGTTAGTCAATAGTCAACTACAGCAGCTAGACACCTGACACTGATCCTAATTAGGAAGTTGTATCTGACTCGTAACAGCCACGTCAGAATTTAAAGCTTCAGCAGTGCGGACAGCTGCCCACGTCGGACAAAGGTGCTCATCGATCTGGCTGCAAGCATATCCCAATCACGCGATTTCGGCCAGAATTCATTATGCCACGAGTGTTGAGCATAAAGCCGCTTTCGAAGAGAACTCATGAGGCTACCGCCAGGAGCCAACGGCAACTCTCGAACGCTGTTTTCAAATGTTTGTGCAATGCGAACCTCGACCCTGCCGTCCCTTGATGTCGGGACGATTACTTAAATTTTGTCCCGCTTCAGGGCTGTTTTGCTTTTTCTTTTGTAGCCGCTGTGTGATGATAAGGTCAACATGGAGCCCGGCCGCACAGTACTAATGCCTGGATGAATGATTCCAGACATTACGCCCGGTGCTTTCTGGTGTACATGTGAGCTGTAACGGTGGTGTTTGCAGTGCTAAGCAAAGCACTCGAGAAGATCCCAGTTTTGCTTTTGAAGGCACACATTTTTGGTGCAGGCTTCGCACAGAATGTTCAAACTTTGTCATAATGTAGGCACAGAGCATAGCTTAATAGGTCGTCTTCGAACAAGGATGCCTTTCTCAAGCACATTTGCAATGATGCAACTGTAAACATGTTTGAGCAAGGTACCTTTGTGCACAAAAAACCTAGTGAGTGATGCTCCGTGCCTGTTATGCAATTTCTGTAAAACCTTTCCTGAATACACCGAAATGCCTTATACGTATGAATATGATACAAAACCTATTCCCATCTCAAACACTATGCGCATGGTGTGAAGGTCACAAGGCATGCTGACACACTGTAAACTATGCAGCAAAATGCACACTTTTCTTCGGCCTCATTCAGACTGCAGATCAAGTATCCCATAAAAAGCCCTCCATCTGTTGCCATGTTGAAGATGCATCTGTTACATTTACTCCTGTAATAAATACACTTTTTTTCCCGCTAACACAGTAATGCAATTCTGAATGCATTGTGTTGTGCTGCATGCGGTTTACACATGGTCTATGAGGGAGGCCATAGTGGCAATAATTTACATTCTGACAAATAATGTAGCCGGCATGCTACGCATTCATTAGGAGAGTGAATATACTGTGTGTGCGGAAGAAGCAAATTCCGGTCAACGAAGGGTGCCTGACCCACCCGAATCGCAGCAAAGACTGAAGCCTGAAGGACTGAAGCGAACTGTGGTAAGGATATGAAACCGACCTTTCCGTTGATGGCCACCGGCCGCTCAAAAATGGCGTGCATGCCCAGGATGGCCGACTGGGGTGGGTTGATGATGGGCGTGCCGAACATGGAGCCAAAGACGCCCCCGTTGCTGATGGTGAAGGTGCCGCCATCCATGTCCTCGATGGCTAGGCTTCCGGTGCGCGCCTTCTCGCCCAGCTCGAAGATGGCCTTCTCAATGTCGGCATAATTCATCCGCTCACAGTTGCGAACCACGGGAACGACCAGGCCCTGGATAAACGGTGCAAACAAGCACAACAGCTGTTCGCGGGGATACGCTGCAGACAAAAGGTTTACAAGCTGTGATCTGTAGAAAAAAAAAAGAACAAAAATAAGAATGCTGCTTCTATAAAAGCTTGTCATTCTTTTTCAATTTCAACTGTCTTGTTCAAAATTCATTTGACACTGTCAGCAAACCATTTAATACTCATATCCTTTGCAGTTGCCATCTTCAATTAAGCACTTTCTCGGGAGACTGCTAGTTGATTCACCAAGGCAAAGCAAAATGGAGGACAGAATCACAAGTAAATTTGGATGGCTGATGGCCCCTTCCCTCCAATAAAAGCCTCATGGAAGGCACAGAAAGAGAGACAGCTGCAGCATTAACAAGTAGGGAACAATTAATTGGCTTAATATACTAAACCACCGGAAGCAACCTTCAGCTCGGGCTCGTCATGAGGCAAATGGCAAACTGCCCCCCAAAAAATGAATATAAAGGAATAAAGCATATTTTGTTACTCTGTGCTAACGAGCTTGTTACCTCCACCTGCATTCTTCTTTCAAGCCTTGGCACATTTCTCTGCATAAGAAATTGTATTTTAATATTCATAATATAAGTGATATAAAAGCTTAGGTAGTGGCGATGTGCTCTTCCTTATATTTAAAATGCTACACACCTTACCCTGTCTTTTGGCCTGCGTGGACTTATGAGGGGATGAAAATAGAAAGAGAGGATGCTATTCATCCTTTCCTACATTTGTTCTTTTTCGCTTGTTCTCATTATCCTGTCTCACAAGAATGTCGACCTTTCACAAGCAGTGGCCGATCAGGTGGCTCAGCAGACAGGGTTCATGCGGAGAATGAAAATGGAGTAACACGTAGAGTATCAACACACCTTTGGTGTAGAAACGGCCACGCTGATGTCAATGTAGTCACGGTACACAACCTCTTGCTCATCAATGACTGCAACAGAGAGCCAGGGCAGCATTAACACCAAAGCATAAACAGTCTTCGAAAAGCACTTAGCCACTGTAAAAATCATTAATTGCAACAAAAGAGCATTGAGAAATCATCAATATCATATGAAGATTTTTGTCAGTGTGCTTACTTGATGGTGAGAATGACGTATGGCGAAAAATGAAGTTCCACAATGTGTGATATATATATAAAAAAAAGATTGATGTGCAAACAGCGGTCACTACAAGCCTGCGCTTTTGTTTCACTCTCTGAGAATGGGACATTCAGCATGTATTAGAGAGACCTATATGTGTCTTTTTGCTTATTTTCCAGGAGCACATGCCCCGTATAAAATTTATGGATTACAATATCTGTGAAATAACCTAACCTCACCACTTCTGATAGGAGAAAATGTACATAGTAAACTCTCAATAATTTGGCCTTCAACGAATCAGGAAAAAAAGGTTCGAATTAACCAAGAGTTCAATGGGCTCCCCAAGAAAACTGCTGAAAACCATCTTTTATCTAATGAGCGCCTGTATGATGGTTGTCTGAAACCGAGATGAAATTAGAGTGAGAACCAAGTGATTTTATTAACGCAGTGAAGCTGCAAGTGTGTGTGTGTGTGTGTGAATTACAGAATGGATCGGTCTATGTCATGCAAACTGTTACGGGTGCAGAGAGTAATCGTAATGTGAAAGCACTTCTTGGCTCACGAATAAGAAGGAATAAGCAGTCCATAAGTCCATAAGCATGACTACCATTTCTGGCTATTATCAAGCTGACCTTGCCAATTGAATCCTTTTACTCAAATGTTGAGTAACGAAGAAGTGGAAGCAACCGACTGACATTTAGACAGAATCGACACCAAAGCGCTATGTAGCCTATCAAAGTCTTCACAGTTCAAAGATGTGAGGACATGCGCTGCTTCATCCCCTCAGGTTTGTTTCCCCATGAAGTCGTGTATTAGCTGGAAACCACAACTATCAGCAGAGGGTGCTTGAGCAGCAGAAACACTAGATCCGCAGATGGTATAACTGCTGTGGGTGTCCCCCAATTCGTTCTCGGGAAGTGATTGTGCACTAACCTTGGGGCCTCATGGGAACAAATCCCATTTGATCTCATTTCTTTCGGCTTCACAGTAGATTCCGCACCCCAGAGTGGCGACACATTCACTCGAAATTCAGCTGGTGAGTCGGATAACCTTGATTCTTAAGCATATGCTGTTTCTGCTGTAAATGCCCTTTTAAAGCCATTGTGGGTTGTTCCCTTGCTTCCAAAGGCATGGCATACTGCAGTCGGTGCGAGCTCAGTAGAGCGTGTTATCACGAGACGAAGTTGGCAGTTTCAACACTTGCCACAAATAAGCAAGAGAATGCCTTTGATCCTCTACAACAACCTGAAAAGTTGAATTGGTGCTCACGCTGCAGAAAATTAAATACAAAACGGCTACTTCACTAAACGCAGCAGCTCTAACAAGTGAGGCAACCAAAAGTAAGGCCATGATATAGCCAAACAAAATGGTGGAGTGACCATCAAACTGTAGTGGCAGTCGTGGACCCAATTAATTTAGCAGAATAGAGCTCTTCTTTACCCCAGAGGGCTTCAGAAAAGGTTTACCAGCTTTTCTTTAGAGAAAAGCTAGGTTTGGGTGGGTGCTGACTGCAACTGTTCTGCTGTTTGAAACTGCGGTTACCTTGCCTCGCATGGACTGTACTTTGGAGGGTTTCCATGAACACTGTGGCAGAAATGGTAGCAGTACACTCACCAGCATTAACCACTGGCTGGTCCTGCAGGGCGAACGCCGCAGCCTTGACAAACGGAGACATGAAGCCCAGCTTGACGCCGTGCTTCTTGGCAAAGGCATCCTTATACTTGTTGCGCATCTGAATGACGCTCCTGCGCCAGGCGAAAGAACCAACCTCACTCTCAATAAACACTGCCACAAGAAAGCGGTCGTCTTTGTGAGCACATGTGGTGGAACTGTCCCCATGCAATAGGAGCGGTGATGCAAGGGCACGGAAGTTACAGTAGACAGCATGTAAGGTTCAGCATCCCACTGTGGCACCTCTCATTGCCTATGCGCCACTGTGGGACGCTAAACCGTATATGCTGACAACTGCAACCAACCCACAGTGATGCATGGGCCATGAGCGACACCATAGTGGGGGCTCTGGATTAATTTAGATCACCTCGGGATCTTGAACGCGCACCAACATTGCAACAGTCAAGAAGGGTGCAATTCCAGTTCATCTCCAATAAGATAACGTGGAAGAGTTCAGTTACATGTCGGCGGTGTGGTAGAGGTTTAGCTTGAGGTCAGACACTTGCTCCCCTAGTGCTGACCACACAAATGATTGCCTGATGTCACCTGAAGCATTCATCGCTCAAAACGAGTGCTGGCTGCCCTGTTCACACATCGCAATATCAGCAGAACCGTCTGATGAGCTACAAGATGAACAACGCATGCTGCCACGTATGAAAACAAAAGACAAGATACTTCGCCAAGAAAATGTAAGCTCATGCTCATGATATTGCAGTTGTCAGCCCTAAGAAGCACTTATATGTTCGAAGCAATCTCATTTCTGACTTCTTCAATGATCACTAGAGCAAATCAATACTCCATGTTTGATACCAGGATAGCCTCTTTTAATGCAACTACCAATGTGCCCTGAAGTAACCAGATGCTCAAAAGTACCGAGCCAGGCAGTGTGTCTCCGAGCCCTTCCTTTCCAAGAAAGTTCCTCAAGTGGAGAAACATTTAGCAAAAATAAACACTACCAAAATATATGCACATTATACATCAAAGCCCTTTTCTTACACCAAAAAACACATTGGGTGCAGCAACAGTTATGGTGGCCAAGTAGCACAACCAGGCTGAGGTATCTGTCAGATGATTTCACAGGGTCACAATAACAACAGGCACATGAAATCCCACAAAGCACCACTCTTGTGCGCGCATCTTAACTCAGAACTCGCCAAAAAATGGTAAGATACAGCTATCACACCTTCACACAACCCAAACGAAGCATTTTTGTTAGCACTGTCAAAACTTTTCCTCACAATAAATGGGGTTTGCACTCACGTCATGTCAACCTCGTTGAAGGTCGTCAGCATGGCGTACGTATTTTGTGCGTCCTTCAGTCGCTGCGCAATTCTTTGCCGCATGCGATTCATTTTCACCTGTAGAAAAAAATAAGAAAACACCGGGCAGGCTCAATGCACAAGGAGGGTTACACTGCTGCAACTGCAAAATAGTGAAAAAAAGACAAATGTCAAAATTGCCCACTCTCACTTCGAAAATGCCTTATGAGTGAGTTACATAAGGGCTTGAGTGACGGGGGTCTCGAATCCCTTAAAAGGACTGGCCACAACTTTAAAATACAAGGATATTGAACTAGAATGAGCCTTCTTGCTAATTCCTATTTTGTAAGAAATGCCACAGAGTGGAGTCATATGCCTGCTGCAGACTATGAAAGCAGTCCGCAACAAAAAATAAAAAGACAACGATCCCTCTGCTGCGGTTTCACAGCGCAAAACTATCTCGCTTTTCGTAGAACACCTAAAACGTGCTCAGAGGAGAGACATACTGGAGCAGAACTGAGATTCCCTCGAGTGCGATACAAATTCCCTCTAATACATTTTGTGCTTACGTCTATTCTCGATGACGAGGTCGACTGCACGAACTAAAACGCCAAATTAAAAATTTACAGATTTCGATTGTTCCACTATAAATACGCCCGTTTTTTTCGCAGTAGCGTAAGGGCCACGTGTCGCGGAAAAGCCTGTGTTGGCGTTTTTGTTATTCTCCACTGTCGTAACACAAAAATCAGTGCCAGCACGTGGTGCGCCCACGGGAAGACCCCCGATCATACTTAGCTGTCACAGAATACAGATGGCACGCAAGCAGCATAAAAGGTGCTCCTAGTGTATGCTAATGAACAGCTGTCTCATTATAAAGAAAATTCGCAGAATGAGCAGGCAGAGTTAAATGTGCTATTGGCCTTGGCAGCGCTGCACCATAAGAAAAGGGCTATCTGGCCACTTGTCCTAATAATTTTGCACAAACAACCGCCCTCTTCACCTCAATACAGGCTTCTTTAGCTATGCAAGTACAGTCAAATTTCGTTACTATGAACACCACATTAACGAATTTTTCAAATTTATGAAGATTTTATGAAGTTTTTGAAAATTCCCAACTGATTTCCAATATTTTCAATGTAAAAATATTTCAGAACTACGAATTTCAGTATAGCGCATATTTCAGAATAACGTACGTAATATATTTTTTCTCCTATACTCAAGTAACATCAGTATTACAAATTTGGCTAAAATTAACAGTGCCACAACGCTCGCGTGCAACAGAAACCGCCATTTCTGGGTGAATGCCCCATGGGCTACAGCTATCATCATCACCATATCTTTGGCCAACTCCTAGCACCCCCACAAAGCTCTGGATTAATATTTGGTAGCCAGCAGGCCTAGCCGCCTGTCTTTCTTCTCTTGTGTTGTGTGTTTGCTGGTCAGTTCGTCATGCCATTTGTGATTGCAGACAGGTGGTTTTTTTTTGTGGGTGCTCTTATTGGAAAGCTCTTGTGAGCTCCGATGATGAATGCAATTAGCGATGACACCAAGAAGAAGCTAATTCAGTTTTCGCCGCTGGGAAATGTAGTCATATTGCAAGGAATCGACGCAGGGAAGAAGCAAATTGGCATCTACAGACAGTTCGGAATGACCACCACAACCTTTTTGAAAGACTAAGACAAGATTGTCAGACTTCACTGAACACTGAAGATGAGGTCCTATTAAACTCCGATGTTTTATTGCGCATGAACAAAGTCCGCACTTTCATCGCTCGGTGCAATGACGTACGCAATGAAGTGTTGAGGAAGTGGAATATGAAGAGAGTTTTTAATCGGTCGTGTGTGCTGCACGTGGCAAAAGAAAATAAATGATTTCTTCAAATAAGGCAGCTTTGAAGTGAGAGCAACATTTTCATTTTAGATTTTGCTTGTCTGCACACGCGCTTATACTACCAAGGTACGTCATTTTTATACCTCAGTTTGACCACTGGCTAATTATAACCACACATTTTTCATTACAACAATATTTCAAAATAACGAATGATATTTAGCAGTCACACGTGATTCATTATATCGAGGTTTGCCTGTATTAGGAGGCTACAGATGGTTGCACTGTCAAGGTTGAAGGCAGGACAGTAAGTTACAACTAAAGAGAAAGACAAGCTGCATTACTTCTAAAGTAAGGAAAGCTTACGAACAGCGCTCTACAAGTTTTGAGGAGCAAATTTATCAAAAGAAGTGAAACAGAGTTCTTGCTGAAGCTAGGTCTGTCTTTCGTCATTGCCATAAAGCTCCTTCTATGAGAACTGTGAACTGTGCAGTTTAATTGGAGTTTTAGAGCACAAATGCGGCATTCCTGATGTGTCAACTGTCCGAGTCAGGGGAGTGTACAACAGCGGGAGCTCTAACAGGAGTACACCAATAGCGCAATTGGAATAATCTATTTAGTACCCGACACCACTAGGGGGCATTGACTGAAAAACTTTCTCAAGTAGTGCCATGCATTTGTAGTATCATTGTCCGCGATGAGTCCAACCGTGTTCAGCAAGACGCAAATCCTACCCACCCTTTGTTCGGTCCTGGCACTAACTACTGGTGTGGCACCAGCGGCTGCGGAGGCGGCATGTGTGGCTTGACCAGGCACCTGAATGCTGGACACCGGGATGGAGGACATTGGACCTGTAAAGAGACTCATGACATCCACTATGCACAACTCCTAGAGGACAAGCAACACTTTTGTGTATCCTGTTAGCATGGGCCCTCACATTTTCCCCAGGCAGACTGGAAAAGACAACCCAATCCTGAAGGAATAGTCAAGTCTGTTCCTTTGATCTGCATTTTGCAGCAAAGATGGGGAGGTCAATCACGGACAAAGTGCTTGGAAACGGTGCTTGCATTCCGACTGTTGAGCGGCCCTCAGAGTTCTTTAAGTGCAAACAAAGACAATGCAGTAAAAGATGAGAAAGAGGACAGGCACTACTCGTTTTTTACTGTTCTGTCTTTGTTTGCGCTAAAACAGCTCTGAGAATGGACCAGATAGCTCCATAATGTGTATTACTGAGTGCCCCTGCTTTTAGACTTCCGCTGTGCATCGACCGTGTGCCCTAGACAACTTGTCCGGGAACCATACAAGACAAACTTTAGAATGTTTGCATCATTACAGCCTTTTGCACCTTTAGGACCTTGAGCGATAACACACCTGGCGTCGCCAAAGGAAGCGTGCCTCTTTCCTACCTGAGGGCATTGCTGGTGTGGGTGGTGGCGTCGTTGGTATTGGTCCTGACGATGCAGCGGGAGGAGGCGGAGCAGCCGCCGGTGTCGGTGCAGGAGCCACTGGCCGAGCAGCAGCAGGTGCACCACCAGCACCTGCCAACAAACACGCAAGCAGGAAACAATGAGCAAGCACATGAGTGACAAAGCCAAAACTCTGAATGATAAACTATGATAACCATGTCCTGAGAGACTGCTTTACACGTTTCACATTACCACGTCACTTGGGAGAGATAAGACATGTCGAAAGAAAACGCAATGTTCAACGAGCTTTTTCTGACCCGGCTGTTACATCAGGCAAGAAAACTTTTGAATTCGAACGCAGTAAATATTCTTGCGCTAAAGCTTATTCAAGTGAGACTAGAAGCATGCAACGATGGCTTGCGCGTACTGAACAAGGAGCTGCACGCTTTTAAAGGCGATGCTTGTGCAGAAGATGCCGCACCTGCACTAGAGTATGAGAAAACTGCCATGCAGACAATGACGATTCTCTATCACCACATCGAGGACCTTCAGGTGCCTGCTCGTGTTGCAGATAGCCATTGTTCTACGAAGATAGCAGTTTTACAGGAGATTTTCGTCGAATCACCTTTCGACATAACCGTTGATTCTGTTACTGAGCTTAGAGAAAAACAAGTCTAATGTTCTACCGTGGTCACATCGATGCCTGACTTCCATTTTCCCGAGTCAGCTCTAAAGGCATTACCCGTGGAACCTGATTACACCGAGAGATTGCTCAGGGTTATGGATAAGAGTAATAAAATGCGCCCAGAGCGATGCCGTCAGTGACCGAGGAGCGGCTGCTGTACTGTGGAACACACTTTTGGCAGAAGCGAAGTTCTCCCAGAGTAATGAAAATATCGAGTCAATTAAACGCATCCAAAGGCGGACAGAGGATTCTGGGCAGTTTACAAGCAAGATTGTTTTCGAGCCGCCAATGAAAGAAGACTGCGAACAAGCGCCTGACGACTTCCCATGGAGTGACCAGTCAATGGAATTGTCTTTATCGACTTGGGGAGGTACAAAACTTTCAAGGAGGAGCTTATAAGATGTAGCGCGAATTACCTCCATTATGGCCCGCAGAAACCATCAAAAGAGGATGATGAAAGTGCATTCAGTGGCTGTAAACAAGACATAAAAGGCAGCAAACAGCATAGATACTCAGCATCCCTCAAAGGGCTCACGACTGCAACTTCTGGGGTGCGCATGCGAGAGGAAGACACCAAAGCAGTAATTTGAGCTGACACGGCGTCCTCTGTAGACCCTACGAAAGAGACAGAGCTGCAAAACGAAGAGCTTATTACTGGTGTTATTAACCAAATGCAAGACGTGTATACTGTATTGCAGTGAGCACTTATGCAGCTCCCACGTTCGTTGAGAGAAGAGAGCTGCCCATCGAGAACCCTGGGAAAATAGCGGCCGCTGTTTTACAAACACAGGAAGAAACAAAGGTCAGTGTGCAGAAAAAGAACACGATGGAAACTGAGTGTGTTTTGTCAGAAAGTTATGTTCCGCAGAGTGTGTAGATGAGTTGTGCCAGCGTTTACGTCAAGGATGTGCTTATTAAACTTCGCGCTGAGCTATGAACTTCCAGCAACTGAGGGCTGAGTTGCCTTTTCTCTTAAAGTAGCACGTCACTGGAAGCAGAGCAAGTGGTGTCAAAGCTGGTACCTGGAGAGGTGGTGCTCTTGTCGTCGCCCAACAGAACCGGAACCTCTGGACATCGTGCAGCATATGAGGCGCAAGCATATCAGCGATGATATTGAACTGTTGCAACTATCAGGTGGACCATGACGCGAAACTGAGACTGAGAACAATCAATGATGCATTGTGGTCACTCAGCGCCGACGAATCAGCGCAGTCGGTTGATGGGTGTACAGCAGAATAATGTTCGGAAGAACTTGGACAGAGTGTGGGCTGCGGTGTTCGGTTCAGACCTGCGCTGCCCTACAGATCTATCTTGTTCTGCACAGTTGGTATCCTATTGCAGAAGCTGAAAGCGAGCAACATGTCAGTACCGACTTCATCATGGTGGTAGTCAGAGACCATTGATGTGACACTGCTCTAGCTTCGAGCTACGTCTAACCTTAGGGCGCGGAGCGTGTTGCAGATTCCTGCACGAATCTGCAAATAGAACAAGGAGGAAGAAGAGGTTTGGGACTGGGAGCACGCGGAAGGGACTGAGCGCCATGTTGGCATTTTGATGGCCGTGGGGACAGCGGGGGATCAAAAGAACTCAGAGACGGCCTGGTGTTTTGCCCTCCTTTGTCTATACCATGTGCGTGAAAGAGCTAAAGGAAGCCGGTTCGGCAACGACCACTATGAAGCAGACGCAGCCAATGCAGCCATGGTGTTCGAGAGAGGGGAAGAAACGTGATAGAGCGAAGCATAGCGTGTACCCATTCTTTCTCTTTCCCGGTCTTCATTCGCAGCAGCACGCACTATGCATGCGCCGGCCGCTAAGCCAGTTCAGCCCATGGCAGACGTCGGACGCTTTCTCCAGTGTGTGTTGTGAACCCTCTGTGCGTGGCGGGTGACAGGCAATGTGTGTCTTGTGTCATTGTGCTTACGTGCGGCATAGCATAAGCTATGGCAGCTGCGGACGTTAAAAAGCGCCAAATTTGTTTTTTCTTTTTTCTTTTGCGAGAGTGCTGAACGTGCGGCGTAGCATAAGCTATGGCGACTGCAGGACGTTAAGAAGCGGCAGATGTTTATTTTTTTCTGCGAGTGTCGTCTATCCTTGCATTTATATGAATCAATGAAAGCACGCGCTCAGCTGTGATCATGACACCAGCTTTTAGCATCGTTTACTTCAAACGGCATTTCCAACTAACACACTTTCCAATTATTTTGTGGCAGTGGACTCTGCCTGCCCCAAACACGGCATGATAAATTAAACCAGGCTTTTGCAATCAAGCCATCACGGACACTCTGCTGAGTTCGCTCCCTGCAACAGCAGGAGCTAATTTCAAAAGTATAGTCAAAAGATAAACATGTCGTGACGTTATCGCTGCGCAGCATTTTGGCTCGCTGCCAATAAATGAGCTGTCGGCCCAAACGGAGGGACGTTTGACCAACTAACGCTTTTTTTTTTCTTCAAATTCTCGGCAGCAAAAGTGGAGGGTGGGTTCATTATGCGAGTCGGTGGATTACGCGACAAATACTGTATTATTTTTCATAATCACAAGCGGCGTCTCAAGCAGATTTCTATATATCGAATTATCGACATATCAAACTATTTCGCGATCCCCTTAGAGTTCGAGATATCCAGGTCAGACTGTCTCAATTTGTGCATACCAATGCATAGGTCTGGTAACTTGATGCTATGTGTGAAGCTTCAGGATGACACTGAAATGCCCTCTATATTGAGACACCAGCTGAAATGAAACACGAGCTATAAAGAAATACCGGCTATAATATATATATATATATATATATATATATATATATATATATATATATATATATATATATATATATACACACACTGACCACAATGAAACACTGGCTAGGTACAGCAAATTGGTAATGGCAGTTCGGTGGCAGGTGATAGAGATTCAATTATAGTAATGATAGCCATTTAGTTATATTACAAGTAGCAGTAGTGGTTGTACTGGCACACTACATGCTCTATGCTGCAGAAGAACAGAACAAAGGAACAAGGACAGTATCACATTTCTGCAGCATCAAATTTTTTCTCACTTTCTTCTCTCTTTCGTTCTTGACTCATCTTTAATCCTCTTTTCTAGTGCTGCATACCCAAATGGACCGGTTATACCCTATCCACCTCTCTTTTCTGTCCACTCCAACACAAACATCATCATAGCTCTGAACGTCATTGTCACCACCATTGGGTGGGTTGAGTTCCCTGTGGGGGCAAAGGCCTTTTCCGTTTTCCTCCATGAATTCCAGCTTTACGCCATTGCAGCCATGTTATTCTGGCACATATCCTCAGCGCATTACTCAAACTAAACTGCCCCAATCACAATTCTCTTCTCTCAACTCAAGCACACCATTTGTCGTAGAATCTCAACATTTCATGCCGAGAACAAAAAAAAAGGAAGAGAGCAAGATGTTGTGAACAGGCCAAAGCAGCCGTTAAAAGATTTCAGAAAGAAATTAAAGACTTCAATGTTTACTGAGCGAAAAACGAGTCGGGAAAACAAGAAGCAACTTTGAGGCTGGTGACACTTAAGAGCCTGGTAAAAGATCACAAATTCTAAATGGCTGCGTCGGATGACCAATTCTTATTTATAACCCATAATATTACACTCTAGCATGAGGGATACGCACGAATCCCCTGTCCCATTATAACGGGAGTGCATAATTATTGTGTGAGGAGAGCGCACCCCCCCCCTGCCTCCCAGTCTCCCACAGTGACACTGCTGCGGACTTTCCCTCTTTTCTCCTGGCGTAACCCGCAGACCTTCTCTTCCCTGTTGAGACTAGCGCGCCTCTCACGACTCTCTCGGGTCTTTCGGCGGTTAATCGCGCACGCGCGCTAATCAGACAGGGAGACAACCGCTGTCACCTTGAATCGCGCGGCCATCGTACGCAATGACCACTGCGGGCTGTGAGCAGGAAGCTAAGCGTGGTGAGCAGAACGTTCCTCTCTCGTTTTCACATGTGCTTCCCCCTCGTATGCAAGCAGGACGTTCGTTTTCTACAGCGGTTGTATTGATTACTGCATTCTGCCGTGTACTCGAGCAGAATAAACTCCGTTCGAGTATGCAACTCTGTGTTTGTCTCCTGTGGTTCGAACCCACCACAGTGGCTATGTCTAGCGTCGCTGGGTGGGGGTCACAGCCCCGTCTGTTAGGGCTGGCATGCTGGGGCTAGAAGGAAACTTCAGAGTCTAGCCCCCTTTGGTGCATTATTTCAAGAGCAACCCCCATAAGCTCATTAAGAGCCTTATCACGACAACATTTCAGAAAGTGAAGCAATCACTGCAGTGTAAGAACTACCCAGTGCACGCTGCACAAATACGGAAATAATACAACTGAAACAAGAAAAACATGCAGTACGTAGAGACTTTTGCAGAACAGTCCTTCGAAATCCTACGGTGAAGCTGCTCTGAAAACAAGTTTTCTCACTGCATATTTTTGCAATATCTGAAAACTTCCGTTACTGGACTTGTATCTATCACATTATAAGAAAGATTGCCCGACACACTCGGGTGACACTGCAAGAGAAGCATCCAAATTCAAAAGACGCATTCTGCAGGGACTCTATCATGAGCTGCCCAATATAAATGTTTTGCCTTGTCACCAACGGATAGTGGTGGGAAATAGCGGTGGAGAAATTGAGAGCAGCTCACCTGCGACTTGCAACCTGAAGATGTC
Organism: Amblyomma maculatum; assembly: GCF_055883805.1. Classification (NCBI taxonomy): domain Eukaryota; kingdom Metazoa; phylum Arthropoda; class Arachnida; order Ixodida; family Ixodidae; genus Amblyomma; species Amblyomma maculatum. Next base: position 36,302,034 of record NC_139353.1, read on the forward strand.
CTTGCCGGGCTGAACTGTGGTCCCGTCGGCCGCCAGGATCTCAATGATGACTCCGCCAGCTGGGGCATGGATGGGCACAGACGTCTGGAAAACCCAACCGTTTAAAGCATGAACACACTATCTATTTCACTATGAGATACAAGTGAACAAACGAACAACACTGATGCCAAGGAAGATTTGTAACCTGATCAAAAGGGTTGCTAAAACAATCAAGTAGAGAGGACCCAAAGGTAAGAATAATAGGAATATAGAAAGATTATTGGGGAAACTAGGCTTCTTTGGTTTAGTTACATTTGGTGAGAGCCGCCGTCTGTTGTGAATCTGGTGCGGCAGCAGTGGCTTTTTAGAGATGACACTTTCTACACTCTCCCTCCTGTTCTGTGGACTTTGCCCAGAACCACTTTGCCCAGAGGTTTAAAAGTTGCCTTGTTTGTTTAGGCATTGCTTAATATCTGTGCGCTGAAGAGTTGGTGAAAGCTAAGGTGACAAAGATGTTCCTCACAGGTTGGACTTGGTAACCTGATAGTGCACAAACGAGTGCCTGCTTGCACAGTTGCACGGTGAACCATCGTGGTTTGCGCAACAAACCTGAGAACACTAGCTTTTCCATGCCATCCACAGCGCTCATCAGAGTTCAAGTTAGGGTGTGCAATAACTTTACGTAACTTGGCCACTGCAACTGTATTAAAAAACATATGCAAAACCCAGAAGTGCAACATGTGGGAAACATAGACGATAGCTATGACAAGGCTTCGAGGGGAAGCAAGTAGAGTTTGTATATCCAAAGTGAGGAATGCACACAAACAGCAGAATGCTTCATAAACCATATATCTTCTTTAATTACGATAACAACCATTACTGGAGCCTAATTTTTTTCTCCCCTTATAATGCTTCATGTGAGTCATGTCTCAAGGCGCAAACAGTGATATGTTCTGTTTTGAATGCTTTGAGAGCGGTCCTCAGCGTTAATAATTATAATGACAAAAAACAAAATTCGACAACAAAGCAACCACCTACACTGTTCTCTCTTTTCTCTTGTATGTTATCTCTCTGCTCTTATTTTGTATGATCAGAAGCTGGTATGTAGGCTGGTTGCACTACGAGTTCAGTGAAATCCCGCGAATCTTGCTCACTCGCTTTGGACTGCTGGCATATCTGAATCAACGTACCCTGGCCACATTGGCATCAAGTGCATTAAAAAAGGCTCGATTTAATGTGTGAATTACTGAGGAAGCCAAGTGGAGGAGGCTGTAAGGACTGGCAAGAGCATATATTACATTACCCGCCCATTAAACTGAGAGTCACAGTTACAATGCTAACAAATGATCTCCCTAACCCATTCCAATATAGCAACTTTGGTACAACCTGGACGGCAGTTCAAAGCAAGCAAATTTCGATTATCGGGATTCCATTGTAGAATAACCCATTAGCCCACACAATGAGAGAGAGCAGTGCCACAGAAGTGTGCTTACTTTTCGGGTAGACTGTGTATTCCTGCTACTATATAAAACAACACACTCTGGAAGCAGGCAAACCAAAAAACCATGCTAAGTCTTACCTTGTCGGTTTCTACTTCACAGATCACCTCATCTTCCGCCACTGTGTCGCCAACACCTGAAGAAGAGCAATGAGTGGATGCTGCAATTTTCACAGCGAAGTGAATATGCGAACGCTGGTCATCAGTTTTTCCTGTGTTGATCCTGGTTACTGAAGTTATTTACCCCTTAATAGTACAATAATGTGCGATCAAGGACCTAAACCTTTACCGTAGAACCTAGTTCAAAGTAATACCAAAAACCTGTCAAAAGTTTTTGCCACTTTTACCTGCAACCTACGGGGTCTTCATGAATAGTTGCCTTTGTTATTAGGCAGCATATGCATTAAGCTCAGTGCCTCTGCAGACGCTCTGTTCACAAATAAGTATGAATATACCTGAGTACAGATTAATGAAAAACCTCAAGTGTAAGAGTGAGTAAAATAAAAGTGCTTAACATAGAGGTAAAACAAAAATATAGCGGCAGCTTCAGTCCTCTACCTGTCGGGTCTAGACAATGCGGTCCCTAAATGTTATAAATGACAGCTTAGTTCAGTCATGGTCAGCTGTAACAATAGAGTGATGGAATCTGTGACATAATTTTAGCATTTCCTGTGTGATAGAATCCTGAACGTGCTAAAACCTTCTTCTATTCCTTCTGTCTGCTTACCAAAGCAGAGGAAGAAACGCATCGCTGTGGTCAAAAGTTCTGAGACAACAGAGAGCTGCCAAAATCTAGCAGCCTGGAATCTAAATGATGATGAGTGAGAACCACGAGAAGTGCAGCAAAAAAGGGACAGAAGGGACAAAAATGAACAAAATGAAGAACCGTTCGGCTTCGCCTCATTCCTAAAGGGCACGATGATAGGTGATACGAACGGAAGCTGAAGTAGGAACACAAACCTTTGCTCCAGCGAATGTCTCCCTCACTAAGTGACTCTGCCAGCTGTGGACATTTCACAGTTCGGACTTCGCCGCTTCCTGAAGCAGCAGCAGCAGGTGGTGGTGGTGGCGATGAAGGCACTGCCGCTGGCTGTGGAGGGGCTGCAGACGCTGCTTCTCCACCCCCTGTGAGAGTCAAAGGCCGAGAGAAAAATAAACTTTTAAGCTGGAATCTCCGCGTCACCTTCTCCCATGAATGAAACATGTACACGTTTACTTCTTGTGGAGATTCTGGGCGCGCGAGAAGCATGTGGACCCAATAGGTGCACCCAATTGGCTCAAATATGCGCCCACACATTCTTTTTACTTGCAATACAAGGCATGGCAAGAACAATGCATATTTTCTGCACCTTTAAATTGCCAATGATACTGGAAGCAAGCTTTTACTATCTGCCTTCAAGAGTGCCCGCAAAGAAAATTTCTGAGTGTGAGCAAGAACAGTGATAGTGCGAGTATAAAGGAGCTGTTTCTATGTGGGCCATTTAGTTGAGGCCCTATTTATTTCCGTCATTTTGTAAGCGAGGTTGATCAATGCCTTTATAACACACATTTAACAGCCCTAAACAAGGGCCTCGTCCCAGAAAGCACTGAATACATCCTATCTCCTCCTAAAAAAAAAAGGCGAAACTGCTTACAAAAATTAATCTGCATCAGAAAGCACATAAATCAAATCATAAATGAAGTACAAAATCGCTCAGCCCCGTTCGTCTTAAACAACTATCAAAGGACGGCCAGTGTTACTAATATGAAAGCACACTTGCATCTCCCGCTGTTAATGACTTGAAGAAAACTACCCTGCCTGTCACTTTTTTATAAAATATACTATCATAACTCAACATTGCGCTCCGTATGGATTCAACCACCATCCTACATTTCATTTCGCCGTAACCACAGACAAAAGGTAAACATTCTGCACTCAAACACAGTTGCCTATTCTAACTCGTTTCTTCCCCGGACCTGTATTGTATTGTATTGTATTGGGTTTTTTTGGCGCATAAGCAACTCAGGCTATCATGTGCCAGGAACAAGGTTTGTTTTTATTTTGTGCATAAGGAGTGGTATATATATTTTTTTCTTAAAGTTTGTTCAGGAGCTTTGCATCCTTTAGGAAATGAATAGCATTTTCAACTTCGACCAGTAGATCTTCTCCCAACAGCAGGCTGAGATGGAGAAGGATCTGTTCTGTGTAAAAACGTGCAAAAATTTTTTTCCTTAACTTCTCTAGTTCAGTGCACGAAAGTAGAACGTGGTTTATTGTTAGTTTGCCTCCGCATCTTTCACAGAGAGGTCTGTCGTCTTCCTTTAGAATGAAGCTATATGTCAGATGAGTGTGCCCGATGAGAAGACGACATAAAATGACCTTGATGAAGCGTTCTTGGTGACTGCACGATTTCCATTCTTCAATCATCGAGTTGACAAGATGCAATTTATTATTTATTTTGTTGTTCCATGAGGTTTGTCATTTTACTCCCAGTTTTCTCTTTACAAGTCTTTATGTGGTATGCTGACTGGCTGTATTTTAGTATGACGGGTGGACCTGTATTGATTGGAATAACCTTTCTGCATCCCTAACAAGTATAACTGAAGAAGAAAACTTTCTAAATCCACATTGCAAACCTTCTTTTTTGCCTAGAGTTAAAATTTATTGTAAGGTTATTTGTTTATCTTCATTGTATACTGTGTTGCTTATTATAGTTTATATTTTGTTATTTTTTACACCCACGCTGTCTTCCAAAACTACACATCTACATCATTGTTATTTTTATGTGCTATCTTCTATAACAAATTTTGTTTTTCAAAGATTTGTACCTTAATTGTGTTAACCTTGTTTTATTTATTTTATATATATATATCCTGTATCTGCCCCTCATCTCTGTAACGTACATCAGTACCCTGAGGGTATTATAAATAAATAAATAAACACCGTGACACCAGAGTTCTCAAGTCTCATGTGACACAGGCCACACAATGCACCACTGTGACGACTGCACGTGAAATAACTTTGGCTACGGTGGTCTGTGAAGCTAGGGCAAACAACACTAGCAGATGTATTAAAGGCAAGACTAAGGCACACTTAATGAAGGCACAGACTTTCAAGCCTTGCGTCCAGGGAGACACGAAGCGTGCACTTACCTGCTCCGACTTTGAGCTTCATGATCTCCTTGCCCGGCTGGATTGTGGAGCCGTCTTCCACGAGGAGTTCAGCGACTATGCCAGCGGCTGGTGCATGAATGGGCACGGAGGTCTGCATGCAAAGAGCAGCTCAGTGGTGGACAATGCCTATATATGTAGATTGGGCAGCCAAGAGGCATCTTCTTTATAACCGCAATTCTTGCGCTTTTATGTGCCACATCTACAATAGATAGATAACAAGGGGCACAGTGATTTGGGATTATGGTTAAATTTTGAGTACGTGTGAACCAGCAATATCACAAAATGAGGGTGGTTTTAGCATATTTCCTCCGTACAACTCTGGTTATCATTACTGAGTATCGTCCATGACAGGTGAGCACAGAATACACCCATATAGTCCCAGCATCCCACAGCCTTAACGTCTTGCATCTATTCCAACCAACAGAAGCTAAAGAAGGCACATTTTACAAAAAGCCAAACCAAGTCCTCAAGGTCAGCAAAGCCCTCTACATGTGGAATACACAAAACCTACTCAGGCTTGAAGTTGGTGCAAATCAATAATAATCAACATAAAATGTCAGAATAAAAAACAGGAAAGCAATGTGCACTCTTACCTTGTCTGTTTCCACCTCACAGATGACTTCATCTTCCTTCACAGTGTCGCCGACAGCTGAAAAACAAGTTCAAAGCAGAAAGCATTACTCAAAAGTATGTGAAAACTTAGTCGAGAAACAACAAACTGTGCCAAAGATATATAAAAAAAATAAGAAAAAAAATTCAGGGCAATAAATTTGGCTGATGCGGATGAAATGTGAAAGCATGCGCCTTTTCAACTCCACTTATGTGGCAATGAGGAGCCCATTAAAGTACATTTTGTTATATCCTGCTCCGGCTGTTTCTCGGCTACAAGAGGTGTTTTGCTACCTGTCAATCATCGCAGGTGGCGGGGGGGCAGAGACTTCAGGCACAGGAGAGACAGTTTTTGCCGCCTTGGCACTCCTAATGTTTTCATATTACACCAAGAATATAAAAATGGTGACAGATTTCTCAAAAGCTATCTAGATGCTGCGAAGAAATAAACAAAAAAAGTTACGGGGGACATATAGGCCTTTAAGGGTATAACGCGATAGCGTCAGCGACCAACCGACATATGAAGCCCCACTTTAACAAAGCCGTATGAATGTGCATGTTTAGCCTATGAGCTGTGAGCACGGCTCGGCATCCAAGAGCAATGGAAGGTTGACTCTTATTCCACCTGAGCTGGCAGCTCCTGCCAACTTTCTGATACTTTGTGATCTCGTTAGGTCGCGCAAATCATTGAAGAATAGGAGCTCGGCCATGCCAGCTGCCAGCTAACACCTGCCAGTGGCATGCTAACGATTTTTCGCTCACAACGATGACACCAGACCTTTTGGTGAAAGAGGCCTTTAATGCTATCGCGTTACTATGGCAGTCTGTCAGAGCTGGTGTGACAATTTGAAAAACATACTGAAACCCAAAATGAGGACAACGTGTGGACAAGAGACATGCGGGATCACATTGTGCTGGTGTGTCTCTTGTCTTGCTTGTGTCCTCATCTAGGAGAGCGGGACAGAACTGAAATGCACGAAAACAACACATGTGCTGCTGTGCTGTTTCCCTTGCTCCTGTTTTGTGCTAGAAATGTTTTTTGGGGAATAATTAGCCAAGCACCGGGTAAATAATAAAACTTTTCAGTAAGGCAACATTACTAAGAGAAAAGCAATAATAAATGAGAGAGTCTCCTACTGCTTTGATATGCAGCAGGGAAGACAACATGCATGATGCCAAACTGGATACATTTCTTTCAAGGCCGTAGCTCTAGGTATACAGGAGAGCTTCTCAAGGGTAGGGGAAAAACAAACAAGCTATCATAATGTTCCATGAGATAACAAGTATGTGTTACTGCCATGAGAAAATGTGGTGAAGAGGACATGAGCGACATCATCGCAGCTACATTTTTTGCACTCTCACTCAAAAAATAAAAATAATAAAAAAAAAAAGAAGAAGAAGAAGAAGAAGAAGGTCAGGTACGAAAAACAAGAACTGACCTTTGTTCCACCGAATGTCGCCTTCACTCAGAGACTCGGCCAATTGTGGGCACTTGATAACTCGAAATTCGTCGCCTAAAAGAGAAAGGCTCATTTTATGCCTATGGACCACGTGACACGACAGCCTTCAGCACTGCTGAACATGGGGAAGAGGGGTCAATGACAAAACACTCACAAAGTGCGGATGTTGATGAAATATGCCGCAAGTAATGCGGGCTCCAGTTGCCAGCGCTGGGTAAACATCTGCAAATAAAAAAACTATGTTCTACAGACTGCAAAAACAAAGGCACTCCAAATAGTATGCCGGTGTGCAACAACTGCCTAAAAAAAGGCACTTTTGGTAGTAAAATCTTGTTACAAGAGACATGGTTACAAGAGACACTCTGTTATAAGAGACACTTAAAAATGGCTTGGTTGGCTTTCCTATGTTTGCCTTGTTAACAACATTGCATACAAGAGACACTGTTACAAAGGACAACTTTTGCAGGTCCCTAAAGTAACTTCTTCACTATATATAAGAGACACAATTAACTGCCGCACATACGAGTTGGTAAGAAATTTTGGTTACAAAAGACCTTGGTTACAAGATTTTTTTTGGGTCCCTTGAGTGTCTCTTGTAACGAGGTTTTACTGTATAAGGTTACTGGCCACACGAGAATAATTTGATATTGCTTCTCTTACTTCCCATCACGCACACAAGTAAAACCCATATGAATGAATGGATGGCAGATGAAATGGCATGGCCACATCCTTTGAATAATAAATTAGGTTTTCCTAAAATAAACAGAAGTGCCCCTAGAGTTGCTTTTATAGTAGTGATAGCGTGGACTGGAAAATATGCAACTATTGTAGTAAGAAAAAATTTCTAACAATTCAGCAGCTGTGCACTCTCAGTGGAGTAAAAGAAAAAGGCATCACAAACAGCAATAGTAGTATGGTCAACCATGCGATCAAATTAAACTGTACTTGACGGCTGTGAGAAAGAGACCCATATACGACTGATATTCAGGTCTCCCAAATCTACATAAAACATATCAAGCACAAAAAGAATTTGATGGAAACATTTAAGAGTGTTTATGCGTGGAAAAGTGAAACCATCACTCTTTGTACCGCCGCCTTCCTTTTCTTAAATTTCTTTCCACAAGATGATTCGCCAGGGCAGTTCGCTGTGCACGAAGAAAGGCACACATCGAGCTGCACTGAGACGGTAAAACACAGATCGAAGCACCAAGCGCAAGCTCCCTTCGCACATCAAGCTTAATTTTTTCCGTTTAAGCACCTTACCCACATCTGTGTAAAGTCTCACCACTGCCTCTCATTTATGCACCACACTTGGCCTTCCACTCCTCTCCCCAGCAGATGCCACCTGATACTCCAGTAGCGTACTTGGCCGTGAGGCAAATTATGCGCCTCGCTCGGCTGTATGCCTCATGTTACTTAGCTGCACTGCTACTTCGTGTGCTGAGCCCGATGACAGTGTGATGCGTCATATTTTTGGGACAATCTAAGTCTCAACAACAAGCAACAACAGCTGCTGACGGAGTTTCATCCAACGGAGCTACTAAGGCTTTCACCTTTAAAGTATTCCTTGGTGGTCAGCATGCACAGTATGACGGAATCTGCTGCACTGCTGACAAGGCAGGTTACAATAACATACATGCATGGAAAGCTGAACAAGGCCCGACCTTTCTTACATATACATCACCAACCTGTGGTGGAATCGTGAGACTCATTTTTCCTCCCAAGTGAGAAATTTTACACAGTAAAACCGCCACAAACGCAATATGTTTTTTGCCATGGCTGAAATGGTTTGGTTTGGTTTCTTGGCTTTAATGTCCCAAATTGGCTCAGGCTATGAAGGACACTGTAGTAGTGCTGCAAAAATTTCGACTATCTGGGGTTCTTTAGTGTGCACTGACAAACACACGCAGAACACAGGCACCTTGCTTTTCGCCTCTATCGAAAAGCGCCTGCCGCGGCCAGAATTTTATTCAGCCTCCTCAGGTTCAGCAGTCTAGTGTCAGCATTGATCCAATGAAGTGGGGTGGCTGACCATCCAATTCTCAACTGTCCTCTCCAAGCATGAAAAAACAAATCCTGTGCTTGTCACTAGCAAAGTTAAATTCCTTGTTACACAAACGTTGGGCTAGTTTTATATTTCTGCACGTTTAAAATCAAGTCTATATCACTGCTGTGTTATGGGAAAAGCAATGAAATGAAGAAATCTCTTCCTCCACCTTATATAGGTATATTAGTTTCAAGCCAAGAAAAAACAGCCACACTATTGCAAGAAAGACAAAGACACTGAGCTGTAATAGTCTCATCATCACGGTTTTGACAGAAATAATTTTTTTTCTTTTTTGGCTGATGTTAATGCTTATTGAGAGCCTACATTATTATGCTGGCTTATCAGCCAGTAGGAATCAGTTCTGATGGTCAAGAGTGGTCAGGTTCAAACTCCATAGTCTCCAGGTTGTTAAAAGATAAGAATTTAAACAATGCCAGACAGGTGGCCAGACAAAAGAAAAGCAATGACAATGCTTCTTCAGGACCTCCTGTCAAGGAAGGACTGCCAAGGGAAACAAAAACAGAGACTGAAAAAAAAAAAAAAAATTGTCTTTCCACAGGTAAAAGAGAGAAAATAAAGAAACTAAAGATGAAGTTTCACAAAAAGAATATGCAAAAAAAAAATATGTATAAAAACAAGGACTTTTGGAACCAAGGAGGGCTTCGCGTGTAGGTTGCAAATGCACGCGTCCCATAACGCTTTAATGGTGGTTAGCCAAACAACCGTCAGAATGATGAGCCGTGTATACCCCCGCAATTTCCGGGACCTCGCGAGAGCAGGTTTCCATAGTGAACCCCCCCCCCCCTTTTTTTTTTTTGACTGTCGGAAACGAAGCAATATCGCGCGACGCGTGCACAGGAACCTGAAAGACCCTAAAGAGCAACGTCGGCCGAGAGCGTGACGTAAAGGATGGACGACGGACCAATAAAAATTTTTCTTCGGTTAAAACTGCCGAGTTTTGGACGGCGGCAGCGGCGCGAAAAGCGCGCGGCATTCCTCATTTCCTGAACTCTGTTGCTTATTTGCCGGAGATCCGCGCTGTTCTACGTCGGACGCAAGCACGCGCACACATGTGCGCGTGGACCCCAGCACCGCAAGCACCTGTCGGAGAAGAAACCCTGCGCCGTTACCTTGTCGCGCGCATAACCGAAGCGGAAGCAGTAGCAACAGAAATTGCCGCGACATTTCTTTCCACATTTTCGTCCGCGCGGCAACGACGGACGGAACCGGGCGACAAAAACTAAGCAGCAACGCGGGAAACGCCTCGCCCGCTACCGCGTTTGCGCTTTCCTTCCTACCGCCGTGATCGTCGGCGCCAAACCATTTCGACTCAGATTTTTTTTTTTCAAGAGGACGCGAGCGCGTTCCGGGACTCCGATGGAGCGCTTCCTTTCTTCCAGCCACGATACGATGGCGACGCCCCGAGGCATGACGATAAAACGCGTGCCGCGCCGCCACGGTTCAAGCCGTGGTGCGCGGCGCGTCACGTATTTGGGACAGCGAGGTAGATTACATGCATGGGCTCGCTTTCAGTCGCCGTCGCACCACACAACATCGTATCCTTCGCTTGGTCGCTAGCTGTTTCCGCTCTGTTCGCATGTCAGCAGTAAATTCTTTCCAGGCGGAGGCAGGAACCGTTCTCCGGAGCACCGGAATACGGTTTCTCGCGGCCAGGAGGTGCCGGAGGAGCCAATATATCGCCCCCAGTAACCGGCGAGCAAGGAATTATAACAATAAAGAAGTCGTACATATGGACACGACGAGGGCCCGTTCTGAGTATCCCATGCAATGCGCGCCGAGATAGAGCTCGACGAAACGAGGCGGAGAAGTGCGCCGATGACGACGATAACTGGCCGTCACCACCGTATCATCGGCGGAACTGAAACGCGCCACAGGAGGAGACCGCAGAACGGGAATTTTCCGAAGGCTCATTCTCCTCTCTGAACCGACTGCGTAAATGCTACACGAATGCTGAATGATCGACCGGAAAAACCGTGGTCGCTCTCTAAATGCAAGCATATTCCCTCCTCTTCAAGTGTCCATGTCTGTTCTGCATCCCTTCGCAACAGTTCAGCAGCTGGCGCTGGCAAGAAGCGAACCTAAGACCTTGAGGACCCCCCCCCCCCCCACACACACACACACAAATAAAAAACGGCGCGAAGAGCTGCAGACATGGTCGCTCTACACGCGGCTTCTCCGAAGAATGCTCTCAGGAAAATAGCCGCCCACTGCACGAGCCCGCAAGGCTCGAAAAAAAGAAAGAAAGAAGATAGCGGCAAAACGGCTCGCCGAGCGGGCGCCTGCCTCACTGAGGACAGTTTCACCTCGCTCGCATACCGCCTCATGCGCGTGCGCATACAAACACACACCACTATGTACTACGTCGCCACCGAAGATGATACGGGAGAGACATTTTTTTCCCCCTTTTCTTTTCCACCTTCCAGGAGGCTTTCTTCTCCCACACCAAAGCTTGTAGAATTCATTCTGCTCGCGCCGCGCTCGGCGAAGCGACGTTGCGCGCTCGCTGCTTGTGCACAGCGAGCACCACGCGCGTCGCACGAGAAAGCAATGGTCGAAAAAGACGGCGAGCGAAAGCAAGACAGGCGAAGAGCCGAGCACAAAGTGGGTAAAATTTCAACATTCCGGACCAAAGTGGTGGACGCGTCGTCGACAAAGATCGGGCCCTCGCGCTCTCCTCTGAGGAAGAGAAGGGGGGGGGGGGGGGGGATCGCGCGCGCCATATTTCAAAAAGCGTTTTGTAACGTCGTCGTAGCGACGATCTCTCAGAAAGAAAAAAAAAAATCCTTTCTCCTTCCCGTCACTTCGCCTCCGCTGCTTCGTCTCCACTCTGAAACGTATTCGGTTTTTTTTTTTTTTTAAACTACGGGCGGCAAGAAAAAATAAAAATAGGTCTTAACGACAGAGAGAATAAAATAAAAAAAGAAGAAACCAAGTGCAGCGTAGGTCTCGCCGAAGCGCTGCAGCAACGAAGTGGACGCGCGCGCGCGCTCCGGCCTACCGTCGTCGGAACGGGCCGGCGAGATCATCGAATTCCAGACTGCTTCCACCCCTCTCTATCTTCCCCCTTTCCTTCCTATATTCCCCGCAACAGAACGGCCGGTTCTTCCTCTCCTCTGCCGTTCCTCTTCTCTTTGTAAGCTCTAACAGCCTGTTCCCAAGGTGTGCTCGGGCCCCCTATTGTTCGCTCACCGGCAACGTTATGAAATCGCCCGGAACGCCGTCGCCGCTCAAAAAAATCCTCGGAACGAAACTTTAAAGCGCCCGAGAAAGGCGCGCGAAACACGCTGCGAGGTGTTGTTGTGTCAAGTTCTTCCCGGGATGGATTTCATTTCGCGAAGTGGGAGAGCTTTCGCAAAGCTCGAGCGAATCGGAGGAGTACAACACTGAGGGCCACTCGAGTGTACGAGGAAAACGAAAAAAAATATGAATAAAAAGAAAAGGAATGAGACAAACAGTCGGAAAGCGGGAGCGGAGAATTCGCCGCCGAGTGACAAATGCGTTCGTCGAACACACGACGCGCGCGCGCCTTCTCTAAAGCCTCAACCTCGTACCCCCTCATCCTTTCCCACAGGTGAAGATTGAAAAATATCTCTGCTGTCTCCTCGAACGGTGCCGCAACAGCGATCGCCGACTGCGCGATCACAAGATGCGCGTTCTAACTTCTGCTTGCGCTACAACAAAACTGCCTTTAAAGCGTGCTTCGCGCAAGGCGGGCGCGCTATGCTGCGAAGCCCACCTTATATATATAAAAAAAGATAATTGTGTGCAATATACATACTAAAAAAAAAAGTAATTGTTGTTTGAAATACATAAAAGAGATTAAAAACTTAACACCAAAGAATTAGAGGATAATGCTTTTTTTATCCTTCCCGTTAAAAAAAAAAAAACGGCGGTTAATATAGAGTCAATTCAGGGTCAGAGCACAGATGACATGAGGCGCCATTTTGTTTTTCGGTCACCACTACAAGGACCCCATAAGGGAAACAAAAATACATATAAAAGAGGCAAAATAGAGTCAGAAAAAAAAAGCGAAAATCGGAACAGTTTGCCTCCCTTACGCTTTCGTCTTTAAAAGACGTTAGAGCTAACTTCTCCTTCAATGATCGCACAAAAGGCGAGCTGAGCGTCATTTCTTCCTGGTAGCCATTACAGCAAGACCTCTCACACATCATTCGAGAGAGGGAGAGAGACTCACCTCGAGGTGTGCTTGTGAACTTGGTGCCGCTTTGGGGTCCTCGCACCTGCGAGAGAGAGAGGGGAAAAAAAAAGATGGCGGAAAATACACGATTACGTAAGATGCGGGAAACGAAGACTAAGGAACAAAATTTGTCACACAAAGAGTCATAGAGACGATTGATAGCATCTTCGACTGGAAAATACTGTCACACAGAGAAGGAGACCATCGGTAGCATCAAAAAGAAAATTCAATCATAAATTAGCGGTTGTAAGCGAAAACTACGTGGTGATCCATATACAGGGACGTCTTCGCATCGTTAAAAAAAATGCAACCAAAATTTGCTGTCTACGTTCCTTTAAGGTTTGCCTCTAAGTGTAAGTCGTGACTGCGTTAATGGGTCCCTCGGGATCCCAACGCTTCCATTCACCAGACTGCCCGAGACGTCTGTGTTCCGGGTGTCCGACAGCGGACTGCGGGAGGCCAAGCCCTGCGGCCTAGGTTGGCTATAGTGTGAGAGGGCCTCCTGCCCACCGCTAACAGCGACACAGCGTCAAGCCAGGAACGGGCGGCTAAGAGCTACGCTTTAAAACTAGGGCCTATAAATAGAAATAGCTAGATTCGAGCACGCACTGTTCCCCAGTTTCCCTAGTTCGTTCCCCTCGTTACCCATTTCCCTTCCGAGGTCACACTTGCGCGCTACGCAACCGCAAGCCACGGCGCCCAGATTCGATGTAGTTTCTGTGATGAGCAAAGCAAAACCCGAAAACAGGTCGCAAACGTAGCTAACGATGATGGATTGCCACAGCTGCAGAGACGACGGACGTCAGAAAGAAAGCTGCCGTCAAGGGGTAAAGAATGCAGGAGAAAGTTAGAAAAAAATACTTTTCTCGCATAAAAAGAACAAACAAACAAAAAAAAAACAAAACAAACAAGGCACAGAGCACCGATGAAGTGACTCGGGACATAATCTGGCAAGAGCCGCGCTCCCTGAGCGTGCAAAGGCTTCCTTGCGGGCTCCTTCGCCTCGCAGCAGCCGCAGCCGCAACAGCAGCAGCAGATGTCTGCAACGTACGGTGTACGCAGCGGCGAGCGACCGCTGGACGCGATTCATTCTTGTTAGGGGTGCAGCCGGCGGTGCATCATCCTTTCAAATTAGCGTCGCCACCGCCGCCACGCTAATTAGAACAACAAAACCGGCCCCGCCCAGCCGCAAAACAGAGACCCCCGCCGAGCACAGCTGGGACCGAGAAAAACTCTTCGGACGACGACGACGACGCAGGGTGGCGCTGCAGACGTTATACCGCGGACAGAGGCAGACAAACACGCAACGGATGCTCCTTGGCGCTAGTGCGCGAAGCAGGCACCCCGCCATCCATCAGGGGACGACTCTGGACACTTCCTTCAGCCTCGCTTCGTGTCGCCAAGAAGAAAAAAAAAGAAAAAAATGGAAGAGATAAGCCGGACGACGCAAGCGGGACATGGTAAAGGGCCGCCCCACAGGACCAACGGCTGTGATGAATCTGTTACTCCATCGTTACGGAAGCAGTGACGGAGGAAACAAATTGAAGACGAAACATGGGAGATAAGAGGAAGAGGATATTACTGCGCAACCTTTATACCAAGCCGTTACTCTCCTTAACGTTTGCGGGAAACAGAAAACGGGCGATCCAATTTGTCTCTGTCCCGCGTACGTTCCTGTCTCCTGTGGACTCTTGATTATCATTGTCGTGAAAAGAGAGAGAGAGAGAGAGAAAAAAACCGCTGATAAAGGTTACGCCGAGGCAAGTTTGGTGACGGCGTTGGCTTAAGTTCTGAGAGCTGGTCTGCATGAACTTGGTGCTGTTAACCGAGAGGCTGTGGGATGGATGTGGTCCGCAGACCCGGGAGCATGAAAAGCGACAGCTTGGGTCCCCACAAATTTGAAATGATTTCACCTCATGCCTTCTACTGCCCCGTCAGTTTCCAAACGTACACTTGCTCACATGAGTGGCAGATTGAAACAACACTATCCTCGCCCCAAATAGTTCCAAGATGCAGTGAATGAACATGCCATGGCATACCAGAAAAATATATGATTTAGCCATTTTTGTCCCCCTAAAGACGGTCACTTCACAGAAGCTATTAAGAGTGTAGCCGCGAAGTCCTAACCAAAGACCATCATCATTACAGGTCGAAAGAATGTGTTGAACAATCTCACTTGCTCTGATCGCATGGACACGCAATAAATATGCTGTGTTCCCAACCTGTCATTTACATGTCAGTAATTCACACACTGATTCTAGTGGCCAATAACTCTCAATTCGGAGCCAGAGATTTGATGAATATTCCTAATTTTTCATCCACTGTAATGTAACAGCAACAGTGTGTGTCCTTTATTTGTACGTATTGCCAAGGCAAAAGCTCCAGAACTGCTGCAGCCATAGATGCAGATATGAAAAGAAATGCACATGTTACTCTTGCACATCAAGCAACAAAACTGAAGGTTTATGCGCCAAAGTAATATGGCAGGCTATAATTCATGCCACGGTGAAAGACCTGAATCAATATCAACCAACAGACACCCTATAACCTGTACGCTGAAATCTCAGTACTTGCAAGAAATGAAAGAAAGTGCGTGACTGGCGATTCTCTCAAGAGTTGGAGCTTGACTCAATACACAGACAGATTATGATGCAAGTGACAGCGTAGCCAGCATACACGTATCCAGTCTCCTGATCCTTATCTTTACAACATGGCCATGTCTTGCTTCATTGTCTGGCGAGCCCCAAGATTAGGGTCAGCTGATAAGGGTGGCTGCACAGCTTTACAGCAGGCGCACATAATATTGAGTTCTAGCAGTTGGGGGTTGGCACGCAGATTCATACACACTAGCTTGATCGCAACATTTTGGTGCATTTTAGTACATGGCTGATAACTTATACTCACTTGCAACTCTAAGGCGTTTTCTTCACGTGTAAATGAAATTGTCAGCTGGTATTCCGCTCTACTTTTCTCTACTTTGCACTGTACTGTACTGTATTTTACTGTAGGTTGCCTTCAAATCATATGTTGCCACTGTGGGCTAAGACACTCTGCTTAAAGCTAAAGACACTTTTAGCTTAACATTAAAAAAAATTATTCAAACAAGTGAGAGTAAACATTATGCCGCAAAGACTTTTAACATCACAGTGTCTTTTCGATACAGGCTTTAAGAGCCCAGTGTAGTACTCCCTGTGCAGACGTTAAGCACAATCTTTGCATAGCAACTCCGGATGTCAACACAAAAGTGAGATGAATAGACAGCATGATTACAAAAAGCCAAATTTGTTATTAATAAGCCATGCATCCTCGTATGTTGTGGGGAAAAAAAAACCGAGAGCTACAGCTCCTAAAGTCAAGACACAGCTAAAAAAAAGATACAGCTGCAAGAACAAATCCAAATTATTTTTTCCTGTAACTGCAGGAAAGACCTGCGACCATCTGTGTGCAGGCTGCTGCCATATGAAAAATATGAAAATGGCTGGCACGACTAAACAAACTTGCCTCAGTGAAAAATTCATTTTAGAGTGCAAGACCTACAGCTGCAATTTTCCAAGGTCATTACCTCCGTGAGCTACTGCACATGTGCCAGCTTCATCTGCGCTGCAAAAACATTACGATGACTGGGCTTTGAACCCATGCCAGAACAAATAGATCAGTTAAGCATGAGAACCCTACGCTATCGCCGCAGCCGACCATTCCTATAGTAAAACTCTAAAACACTCTCGCATTGCGCACTGAATATCGTCATCATGAATTTTATCTGTGCCGCACCTTAATTTAACCAAGGTAGATGCGCCGTACAAATATGCCATCTGGGCAAGTGTGGGCGAGGTGCGCAAGCGCAGTGTCAGGCGAATCCAACACGGCATGGGAAAAAGAGGTGGCGTGGCTTACAGGAAGCCACTCTTGCTAAAGACAGAGAACTAAGCTGTGCAAAACAGGCTGCCGAGACCACTAATCAAAGAGAAGAAACCAGACTAGCGCAATGTCGAGAAGCTACCAAGTGCAGAAATGTGCCAAGATCGAAGTGGCAGCAGCAACTGCGGCCAATGGCTTACCCTCGTGAAACTTGGTTTAAGGATAGCCGAACCGCTATGACTTTTTAATATACTATGACAGGAAGAGATTTTCACAGTTGTAGCACTGTTTCCTGCCTTCACAGCTGCCACCATCCCAACAGGCGACATGTTCACATCACAACAACGTGCCAACACTGCCCACTTTTATAGTGATCACAAAACCAACCAGCAACAACAACAACAAAAAATAATTGGGGCACACTCGAGCTCCACCTTTAGGTGTTTGATGTGATAGCTCCCTTGTGAAACCTAAGTCAGGTACATGCACTTAGCCGCTCACTTCATCACTGATCCATTAGTTTGTGCCTCTATTACCACAAGTACTGTCACCCGCAAAAGTTTGCGGGATCTCCAGCGCGTGGCTGAGCGGCGGGAAACTGCATTCCTGCGCCATCTGCCGTCAAAGAGCACAGCGTCGAGGCTCACGGAAATGGCGCGCCAGGGGCGCTTTGCGCATGCCTGTCCTTTCTTCGCTATCAAGCATGTCTCGTCACTAGCTTCCCCGTGACAACGTTGCGCGTCGAGCAAAACACACCGGCTTGCTTCGTCGTTCATCTTACCCGCCAAAGCAGACACGCGACGATGATGACGCGGCGCATCAGCGGCTGCCGCGAGTGGCAAAAGCGCATCACGGGGAAGCTAGTGACGAGACATGCTTGATAGCGAAGAAAGGACAGGCATGCGCGAAGCGCCCCTGGCGTGCCATTTCCGTGAGCCTCGACGCCGTGCTCTTTGATGGCAGATGGCGCAGGAATGCAGTTTCCCGCCACTCAGCCACGCGCTGGAGATCCCGCAAACTTTTGCGGGTGACAGTACACTCATCAGCATGCAGTAGTGAACTACCACATTGTATGAAATATCACCAGACACAGATATTACGGTTCGCATAACCGAGCCGTAGGAATGTGCCCGCATGCCTGACAAGGGATCCAAGTGTTAAGGGTTCGATTCTCATTTCCTACTCCTGTCTCAAAAAAGGAGCCCAGGTTGGAAACTCCTGCAAAAATGGTCAGCTTTTGCCTGCTGCCACCTGCCAAAGGGATCCCTGTGATTTTAAATCCCAATGCCAACACTGAGATTTCTTGGGAATGGGGCCTTTAATACAAATGCACTAAAAAACCCGATGTTGCAAAAAGCAGAGAGCACCATAATGGCTTGATTGGACAGTTGGCCTTCACTTCCCAGACACAGTAGCCCCATGTGGAAAGACCAAGTTAGCGCCTGGTTGATGCTGATTAACTATACAGTACTCTAATCTTCATGCAGTCATGAGGCAGGGCTTTTACTGACTTTAACACGAGCTTCACCAAACGGCATCTTCAGCAGGATATTTGATGTAACAAACACAAAGTTTCTTTAGTTACGTAACGGCAAACTGCCAGTAGGGCTCTGATATCAAAGGTTTTATTATTATTATTAATTTTTTAGATTTTGAGACACAGATCAGCTGCCATCTTTTAATCCAAATTCAAGCAAAATTTGGGTTGCTCAACAAACATTTTTAAAAGTAAAGTTTCTTTTCGTTACCTACCGGAAAACACAGGTGCCTATAAGGGCATATCATTGCTCAGACCATTAAACAGTCTATTCCTGCTGAACATTTTCACAAACCACTTAGAAATGACAACCTGCATAAATAAACAAAGTGTTCTCCATGTCAGGTTTCTCATTACAGCTGTTTAGTTGCGTACGCTACCATCCTTGATCGTGGAAAGAACTAGAGCATCTTTGCTAAGCCTAGCTACTTTTGGAATGCTGCAGAAATATTAAAGAGAAAGAGACACTGACGACAAATGGAAGTTGGCTGGCAACCAAAAACCAAGCTCTTGTAAGCTATAAAAGGAAAAAAAAGAAAAGAAAGAAAATGAAACCCGGGTGTTTCAATCCCTGCCCAAATTGACAAGTAAGACACGGTGCGTCAACACAGCTGTTTAGGCACGAGTCTCAGAGGACAGGCTGCATTTATATTCACTTCAATATGATAACTCCAGAATCTTCTGTAGTGTAGACGTCACGAGTTTGATTTCAGCGGTAAAAATTTGGGGGACACTTACGCTCCGATCTTAAGGAAATGATGTGACTGCATTAATGGCTCCTACGTCGTGAGGATCCTTGTCCGCATACATGCTCTTTGCAACTTGGGTATGCGTTAGTTCCTTAACTTGTGCTTATTTATCTCACTCATGCTCATTAGAATACAGTCGTAAGCTGCCGCATTAAACAACCACTCGATATAGATATAAAGCACCGTTTTAGCCAAGTAGCATGTAATCTGGTTGTGTGGTCTAGGAGTAGCATGTCTGACAAGGCATCCAAGGGTCCCAATAAGTTCGGTTCACATTTCACCCTTCCATGCCATGTGGTCTCATGCCCTCACAGAACCTGCCAACTACTCAATGCTCGGCAATGTTACCTGCCAAACAACACCTGCCAGAGGGATGCTCCAAATTTTTCACTCACAACGATGACGACAACCCTATGCCCACCGCTACCGGATTTTGCGCAGAATGGGACACTCAACATCATGGCGCTAAATCAATATTTAGATGCGAAACTCTGAAAAATGAATACATTTTTTGTTGCCGAGCAACCATCAACACACTCCAAAAAGCCGCAGAACAGAGATGCATCGAGAGCAAAAACTGAATGGGGCAATAAGTTTTTTTTGCTAGTCCTTTTGATTTTCCGTTTAAACATTGCAGCAAAAATTCAAAATGCTCAACACCCTTGCAAAGGATTTTGTTAGTAAAAGTAGCGCCAATACAATGATGCCAATAAAACATCCCATGAGTGGTTGCGTTCTGTCTTCTAGCTTGCAAGAAATAATTTTTTTACTTATCCAGACACTGATTGTTACCACAGACAACAAACTCAAAACAATGTTTTAAAATCATCCCCAGCTAACTGAAAACATGGCTCTAGAAAAGGTATGTGACATCTGCTAGTTTCTAGAAGGTGCCTTAAAGGGTTTTTATGCTGCCAAACTTTCTTCACTACACATTTTCGTACGTATGTTAAGTGCAACTGGCCTTTAAGAAATCAGCTTGGAGTGCAAAAAACTTGGAGATGAATTTTAAACCAAACTGAAGATCCCTCAGCTTAAGCCAGTGGACTACTCCAGACGCAATAATAGAAACTCAAGCCTGCAACCGAATAACAGATTTCTACCCTCAGTCAATGAAAATGTTCACGTCTACTGGTTGACATGATGTAACTTGCCACAACGCTACGGTGGTGGGCTGCTTTTCTAACTCTGACCACGGCTTCTTTTTTTTCAAGTGAACTGTCAGCAGAGCATATTAGACCCAAAAATATTTTAAAGAGACACCGAGGACAAACTAGGTCGACCTGTAACGTCAGATTAAACTTTTATAACGACCAAAAATTCGCCCTCCCCGAAGGCAGAGCTTTACGAGCTACAAAAAAAATCAAGAAAAGAACCACAGGTATTGCCACCATTGCATGATTTTGCGAGCAAACTGTGCGTGTCGACAATGAACTCCAGCTGCGAATCTACATTACCGTTCCCTTCAATATTGCGATAAATGGTCCTTTTCAATACGGCCATTATTAGATCGGCAGAATTTTTAAAGTTCATTTTTTCTCATCTACAAGAATGCCTTTGGTGCTGGATAAATATTAAATAACCAGAAAGAACCAGACAAACAATTTTTACTCTCTACAAGCTTGAAAATTGAAAGAAAAATCACATCTCGAGAGGCTTCCCCACACAAATTGCAATTAATTCAACTCCCGCTATGGCACCGGATTTCTCAAGCTAGAATCATATCCCCACTGTTAAGCGTCCAGGTATCAAAATTTCGTAATAGGTATGTTTCAATATAATTAACTGCCATTATTAATTCAACTCTGGCAATGGTATCAGATCTCTCAAGCTAGAATCATATCAACACTATCAAGCATCTCTGCCAGATATCACGCAGTTCATGATATGTTTGAAAAGAATCACCAATGTCACAAATTTAAGCCACAGCACCAGAAAAAATATGTTCCAATTTTAATTCTGCGTTAATCTTCCATAAATACATTTTGGACTCTGATGGCGGCACCCTTCATGCCTTTCGAAGTGTCTGCACATGAAGCAACAAAACTGCCTCAAGGATTTCAGAAAAGAGGGGCACTTTTAAAGCTTTTTCCTTGGTTCCTTGGCTGGCACAGTGGGGTGTACCTCTGAGCTGTCACTCACAAGGTCACGCTGTGTTTGACTAAACTACTTGGCGCTTCCGTTTGCCAGGACAAACAAAACAGCAAGGAACACTCTCTGGACCAATGCTGCTTGTAATGTGCAATGCATATAGTTTCATCAGTATAATACCTCTGCCACACAGGCAGTCTGAATGCCCATTGAGTGAATGGAAATTGAAATTTTCGAGGGTCATCGAAATGCGCCGCTGGCACAAGTCAAATTTCAATGACCATTGAGCAGTGAACGGGCGATCCGACAGATGGCGCCACGGGTAACAACGCCCAGTAAAAATATGAAGTAAAATAGGATAATATGAGGCGGATATCACACTAAGTGCTATATTTGAATGAAAGTTCGCTCAGAGAAGGGTGTTCAAATACCTCACCGATCAACATAACCCACAGGCAAGCAATGGCAGAACGACGAAAAACAATGTGCCATAGCCGCATTCATTTTGCACCAGCAATGCTGCCAGAGTTTGGCGGTAGTCTTACTGCATTCGTAGTTGCTATCATTAGAAGCATATGTGGGGGCTCTTCTTGGTCGCAGTTGTCGCAAAGCAAAGTAAAAGCAGTAAAAGGTGAACATGAGCGAAAGGCTGATGTATGCCATACTGCGAAAGTGTACACTGCCACAGAACAACACCTAGAACAGCGTCAGTTTGTTTACATTTGAACACCGCACATTCTCTAGAGCGATCATTTTGACTTCCGAAAAACTAGCTGACGAGCTGTTTATAGTGGTCTAAATAATTTAATCCAGAAGATGGTTTGTTTCTTTTAAGTTTATGTCCTATGTTTCACCTTAAGGTGAATGCGGAGCTGCTCAATGTTCCTTGGCATTCCAATGGCCATTTGCAAACCTCATTTAGTCAATGCAGATCGAGTTCAATAGTCATTGAAAACCACTGTGTGGCAGTGGCCGATCCCCAATGAGTTCCTCCATCGAATCAATAGACTTTGAAACTGCCCATGTGACAGTGGTATAACGTTTGAACCAGTTATTTGTGTATTTCGCTTATCAACTTTACATGCTATTAGCACATCTCTCTTGAAAGACTAGGTTTACAACTTTTACTACAAACTTGTTTCAAATAAAAAAAAAAACTATCAGACAAACATGAAAATATAATATATATGGCGATTTCAAAAATATCTTAACCAAATGCCTTACTTGTGCATGAGGTCAAATGTCGCAGCTGTTGAATCTGCGAAAGATGGGAAAAGGGCCACAAAATGCAGAAAAGAAAACAATGTATTAGCATGGGATAAATTACCCTTCAAAGTGTGGTGGTACAGCAGCATGTTATTAGTGCCTTTATTTTGCATCAAACATTTCTTTAGGCAACGACCTTGTTGCATAGTCAACTTTCTAGCAAGTATGTGACCAGTGTAGCAAAGCATGGCAAAACAAAAAGATCTCAAATCTAGCACTGCAGACAGAAGAGTAAGATGCACACTATTCACTTTGGTGCAATCATATTTAAATTCACGTTGAGCTGCAAAAGCCTGCAGAGATCCCAAAGGTCACGTTCACTAAAAAAACAACCTATCAACTTTAAATGGCACACATTTATTATACCATGGTATCAGAGTGCAGTCCAGCCTACTTTTAACGGACACAGCTATAATGAACGGTCGCATATTACGAATGAAGGTGGGGCCATCACCAGAATAACCATTAGGACTATGGTACTGCATCTCGAATAAAATGAACAACTGTGCCCGTACCACTTGGTTATAACAAACGGAGAAACCTGGTGACATTCTATACCACCGCAGTCGAAAGGTGCGTGCTTCCCGCCAATGCGGAGGCCAAACCGCATCTTCCAGGTTCCATCCCTTCCTCCCTTTACTAAAGAAAGTGTCCACTTTTGCATAGAGCAGGTTACAAGGACAATTGGTGTGTGTGTATCCCAGTCGGGTAACATGCTTAATATGGAGACAAATAAGCGGCAAGTGAACAAAAAGGGCAGCTTTAAAATGCTAGTGATCAACCGCCATCTTCAATTTGTGGTCTGAATACTAATTATGACGTATGCCTTGCTGGCCAACCATGTGCGTTGCTGGGAAAGTTGGATCCCTGGCTTTTGCGCTGCTACCGTGTGGAGGTAGCGCGCAGACAGGAAACGTGCAGTATATCCTGTGTGCACATGCATTGTGGTAGCTTTGGCACTGTTCTATATGTATATCTAAGTGGTGAGTGGCAACCCAACACGAGATGACGTGAATGCCTCATTTCCTATCACTATTACTAAAGTCACTTGTTCCCAGACTGTGCTTCAGCCCTGAGCATATGATCACGCTAGAGTTTAGAAAGGGGTTTGATAGTGTCTGCTTTCAAGAAAAAGGCGTTTGCAAGCGACTCTTTAAAGAATTAAACACCACTTTTGCTCAAGTCTTTATTTTGAGGGGCTAAAATAAGGGAAGGCCACCTAATATGAGCTTCAGATACAATGAACAAAATCCGTGTGACCATTAAGTTCATTATAAGTGGGCTCGACTGCATGCCAAATCAATGATTTAGCAGTATATTGGCTTTGATTTACATATGCGCATACCGAGTATGAACTGTGTCACATTCACGAGGGTTAACCAACTTTTTAATGGGTACACACTTCAGTGAAATACTTGATAAATGTGTAACCTTCTCTATAGTGAAATCACTTGAGCTCAGCAGAAACTATGCCTATGAACAAGCAATATAACAGTATGGGTATCTTCTATGATGACTCTTTTGAAAACTTGGGTAGCGTAAGATGTACCGTCTGTTGCAGAAGTTTGCAGCCCAACGCGCCGGGCGAAGGAGGAGCAGTATCGCTCTCGAGAGGCAGCGCTGAGCCCGCCGGCGCTGCCTGGTGACGCAGCTATAAAGAGTGAGGAGGCTTGTTCTCTTCCCCTCATCGCGCGGCTGAGAGCAAAGACATCAAAGATGTGCGATATCAACCGCGGGATGAGGGGAAGAGAACAAGCCTCCTCACTCTTTATAGCAGCGTCACCAGGTCGCGCAGGCGGGCGCAGCGCCGCCTCTCGGGAGCGATACTGCTCCTCCGCCCGGCGCGTTGGGCTGCAAACTTCTGCGACAGACGGTACAAGCACCAATGTATAAGCCCAATCAAAAGCAAACAAAGCATGGTTTCAGGACCTAGGTGCACTCGTCCGCAGGAGGCATTTGTGTGACGTTATTACTCTTCACTCAGGCACTACGTTTTTATTCTTATCATGGCAGAGTTTGTGCGATTCCCCTGGCAACAATGTGTAGGCAGTGATGTGTGCAGCAGTGGGCACTTGGATGACAATAGTAATTGCAGTGCATCTCACAGTGCAAATTTTGCACTCATTCTAAAGCACTCTGAATGATATTCAAAAGGTGAAGGCTCGGTTCCCTGCTTTTAATCTTATTTGCGTGAGAAACTCTTGTGCTGTCAACAATAGTACCGTAAGCAATTTTGCGAAAACTGTATGTACAGACAGGAGTGACGTTTCCTGTACAAAAATCAGGCTTTACAGGGTGCTAAAGCAAGAGAGTGTCGGATACAGAGACGCAGGTGAACACCTCTTATTCTGCAACCGTATTATTTTTAGTAAAGCCGAAATGTACCATTGAGTACACTACTGACCCCACACCTTTTGAAGAAAAACAAAAAAATGGGCATGGTATAACACGCTTTTTACAGGGTCAAAGAAAATACCAGTGAATTCACACACAACAAAAGTTAGAAATTGGAAGCAAATTCTTGTAGCCTAAACATCACAATGCAAAAGAGTGGAAATGTGTCCCCATGTTTTCCTGCAAAGCACAGATGTCAAAAGGTCTCACCCAACACCAAAGGCAGAATAGGCACTGCAGCAGTGGTCAGGTTAAGTTTGTACAAATTTAGAATTCCCAGGAGCTACTAAGACACCAGAATTAGAGCACTGCAAATGTGCTATACTCTTTGAAATTTGGTTTCTCTAGTTAACATTAAATCAACTGTAGAGCATAGTGCCATATGCCTCAGAAATTGTGGTTCTGCAGTGAAGGAATCTAGAAATTTCATCATTTTGGTAGATAAAGAAAGAAAAAAATATGGCACGAAATATCATATGGCATCATCATTTATAGCTACTCCTAAGACTAGAAGCACTCTTGTAAAGAAAACAAAATTCTTGATTGTTATGCAAATACGGCATTACAATTCTTCAGGAATTTCCAGCTGGGGCCATATTAGACAACGAATCGCATCACAAACCTATCAGAAACTGACCAATTAGCCCAGCTCCTATTGGTCCAGTGGAAATATCAACCTATAGAATTGAGGCTAATTGACATGCTAGTGACAGTTTCTCCTGATAAGATCATTATGTGATCATTGCATAATTTGGCCCCTGGAATTAAAATGGTTTGCATGACTGTGTCATAAGAACACGCCTCATGGCAACAAAAGACATAAGTTGCTTTATCTAGCTCTCCTTTACATTAGTGATAAGCATGATCGCTACGTTAAATGAAAAGCTTCATTTCACTTAAATTTCGGTCACAACTCATACATTCAATTTTTTCTAGAACAGCTAGCAGTATGCTCGCAAATATTAAAGTTCCGGTAAGCAATTAAAATAGAAAGGTTAAGTACTACATGTAACAAAAATATTATAATTACGGCCGAGAGCAATTAACAAGTGCTGAAATACAGAGAAAACACAATACGTATGGCTGCAAGTCGATGGCAAATGCAGTATTGATCCGCCTTCGAAACTAGTAGGTAGGCTGCATGCACGCCCAGCTATGTGATTCTGCGATTCCGGTTAATTTATTAGCCACTTAGTAAGACAAGCATGCGCTTACAGTTTAAGATGTATAATCTAAAGCATCGCCTCTCCCTAATTCGCTTTTGGCATGCAGAAACCAGAAAGCAAGGACGTTCGCTAACCAAACGAATCTTTTAAAGCCATTTTATAGCACAGCACAGCTGAAATAAGGCAAGAGAGAAGTTCACTGGGCCAGATATTGGGGTTTTAAATTCCCATAGCAAGCAGTGAACATTTTCGCGCCGGTAAAAGCGAATTCAGGACACTGATATGAACTTCTAAGGTCATTGCTCAAGGGGGGGGCACATGGCGCGCACAGCTGTTGGCGGGACAAATATTCAGATAAATAGTTCGTGCACAAAGAAACGCATTATGGTAGCACATCGTGTCCCTTACCTTTAGGGCGTCATGACTTTCATTGACTATTTTAAACTTGTAAATAGTACGGAGAGATCCCCTCTTCAGTAATGCTACGAACGCCGCCATGTTGCTAGAGGCTGCGGTTATGTGGGAGCCACAGATTGGTAAATGAGTTTACAAACACTTCTAATATTGAATACAAATTTACAAGCTACAACAATAAATTAATTAGGCAATATTACAACTTATATTTAAGTTGAGATTGATTTGGTTTTGTTGAAAATTACAGACTATGATCCTACGATGCGCGACGTCTGCTTTCGATATGGAGTGAGCGCCATTTCTGAACAGTGACGCTTGTGTTATGATATTGTGTTGCATCGAGTGTTACGCTCTGCTGGTGACAAGTCTTCATTTCGGTAAGCAGAATACCACATAACTGCGGCGATGAAATAGCATGTTTCACTGCAAAAAAGTAGGCCGAGGGCAAACGACACAAAAAGCACGGGGCTGAAATCAATTTTGAGGATTAAAAAAAAAAAAAAAAAAATGTCAGCGATCCAGAATTTCACAGGCCTGACGCCCTGACGTACCAATATAGAGATGCGCTTCTGCAACAAACTCTCAATTAATTAGCTTGAGAAGCCAAACTATTCCATAATTGAGAAACAAAAAAGCTTCGTCACATAGCAGACTTAGTTCCACCGGTGCCTGGTCCCTCAAAATTAAGGGATCCATGACGTGCAAAGGTTAGGCTCCCATGACGTGCAAGAGGTTAGGCTTCACAACCGATGTCGGCACAGTTTACTAATGTCGACCCGTGCACATGGATAGTTGTTATCAAGTTGCTGCACTAGGTTTAATATACTGTAAATTTCACATGCACGATGAAGTTTATAAAGGACTGCCTTTGGATTTTACGCATTCTAGTCTGTCAATCGTGAGCGGAACGCACCTGCTTAGAGTGCCCATGCCTTGCAAAACGAAAGCAGTGCAGAACAAAAGTACTTGGATATCGCATATAATTACGCGGTCTCCGCTGTCGACACTTGTTCGTACATGTTTTATTATTATTATTTTTTTTTTGAGCAGTAAGTCTTGCGCCAAATCATTATAGCTTTGTGTTCTGGCCAAAAAGAGCATGTAATCCACTGTGAGCCTTGAAGCGCATTAGTCATTTGTAATCGCTTGATATACCTACTATAATCAACTAAGCGTAACGTTCTTTCGACGCGTCTTGTACCCACCTTCATGAGAAACAGGCTCGATTAGTTAAAGCCATGTCATGCTTAAAGGCTACGTAGGGAGCTACGGAACGAAAAATAGAATCTGTAACGTTAGGAGATAGGAAAAGTGCCAAATGACCGGGTCAGTGAACAAACATAGGTTTAACGACATTCTAATAGAAATCAAGAAGAAATGGGCACAGCTAGGAAGGTCATGTAATGTGAAGGCATGATAATTCCGGTGGTCTTTAAGAGCGATGGACTGGATTCAAAGGAAGGTAGCGTAACAGGGGCGGAAAAATAGGTGGACGAATAAGATTAGGAATTTTGCGAGAATTAGATGGATGCAGCTGGCACAAATCAGGGTTTTAGCTTCTTTTTTTTTTTTTTTTTTGTTCGAAAAGTTTGCCACAAGGCATAAGTTGAGAAAGGGGGAATGGGATGCAGGAGATAGAAAGGTAAAAGAAGGAGCGAAGTCCAGTTGTGCTTATGTATTCGCAGAGGTTGGCAGTGTAGCGATTGTCCATTGTCCACTTCTCATAATCGCAATTGCGGTTCCACCGCAGGCCCACCTTCATGAGTATCCGTTGTCTAATGTGAGTCGTTGAAGGACACGTCCACAACAAGTGACGCACATCGCAGACGTCAGGTGGAGTGTCACAGTGAGGTCACCTGTCAGTCACTGGTAGATCTTTTTCCCGCCATTGATGTCGAACAGATGGGGTCAGAGCCGCCCCTGCCCGAATCCGGCGCACTGTTACCTCCTCCTGCCGAGTAAGACTACGGGGGAGAGGGTGCGGGTTTTAGTTGTTTGGATATGGGAGAGACCTTCGGCCTGTAGTGGGTTAGTCAGGCTCACGGTGGTCAGTATTCTAGCCATCTGTATAGTCAGGATGGTGGCGATGATGATTATGATGTATGACTCGAGGCACCTGCATGTCAATAACGAATAGCTTTGGTTTGGGTTATGGGGCTTAACGTCCCGCAGTGACTGCTATGAAAGCCGCCGTAGTGGAGGGCTCCAGAAATTTCGACCACCTGTGGTTTTTTTAACGTGCACTGACATATCACAGCACACGGGCGCCTTGCTTTTCACCTCCATCGGAAAGTGGCCGCCGCGGTCGGAATTCAAATCCCTCATC
The DNA here is from genome assembly GCF_055883805.1 of Amblyomma maculatum. Taxonomy (NCBI): domain Eukaryota; kingdom Metazoa; phylum Arthropoda; class Arachnida; order Ixodida; family Ixodidae; genus Amblyomma; species Amblyomma maculatum. The sequence goes on from NC_139353.1 coordinate 36,330,800, forward strand.
CTTGGGCACAGCAGTCAAGCGCACTGTGCCACCGCGGCGGGTTCAGTAATAGAGAGATTTAGCTTACCGTGATCCGCGATCCGCCACCGTGGCTCTCTACCACGCGTGGGCGGGGCGGTCAAGCTGATTGGTTCCGACGCGGCAGGTCTGTGTGCGACATCCAGTATGTGGCGCCATCTGTCGGCGTCAAGGGGGGTCTGGGCATGCGCAGTGGAACGCGCGGTGGCGGATCCCAGTAGCGGATCGCGGATCACGGTAAGCTAAAACTCTCTATTGACTAATTATGTTAGTAATAACCAAGGCACTTCGTGAAGCGATAAGAGCAAAACGCGGTAGGAAGTTATCGATGAGTGTGTTGTCGCCTCACGACATTCTTGAAATTAACTCCTTAGCTAATTTGGGCATGTGGCTTTATCGAGTTTAACGATCCTTTCTACACCAGATACCTGACTTCTACAACGATGACTTTCTGTTCTGCAATTCTGAAGGATTTCTGCTTAGGTAATGACTTCCTGATGTCAGTGCAGCCAAAGAGGCGCGAACAGGGTTCCTGTAAGCAGCAAGAATTAAGTCTCCTTATCTTATGAAGCCATCTAATCAGCGGAAGTTAAGGGGAATCAGTGTGCGGCAGTCAAGTGCGGGTTAATAAGAAGCATTAGACCCAGATTTCTACAATTTGTTTTCTATAGCCGGGTAGGTTGCTTACTGAAAGTATGATATGTATTCCTCATAATCTTTTTGCGAGTGTTGTTGAGCCCTGTGCGATACTGTTATGTAGAGAGCCTCTGAAAAAGTGTTTTAGTCGTATAGGCAAAAATGCGCGGAACATTAGCGAACGACAAAGCGTGTTTTAATACTGGTTCTAAAAACTGGATTGCATTACGCGAGGAAGGAAAGTTTGTTATAAAGTTATAACAAGCAATTAACTCTTTTACGGAATGCGTTTTTTCGTCGTGCCGCCCTTTCCTTGTATTTGTGTGTGGAAATGGGGGGGGGGGGGGGGGGAGTGTTAAGACCTGAAAGATAAAGTTAAAAGAAAAGAAATAATGAAGGAACAGAAGAAAGTAAAAAAAAAACGACAGTGAAAATTGTAGTAGTGTGGGAGAAATATGAATAAAAAGAAGAGAAGCTATAAAAGCAGGTCCAGGTGGGGTCTAAGGAGTGCTCTCATCTGGTCTCCATTTAATTAAAGAATAAACAAGCTTTTATCGGCTCGTAACCACGGGAGCAGACGCTAGATTTTTCGAGTAGCTCCCACGCGGTCTCTACCAGCAAGTCGTGACCCTCATTCTTCCTTGATCGGCCCCTGCAACTCTGTTTTCCTCTCGTGACTCACTGCGATGCGGGGAAGCCGAACAGGGGCGGGAGTACAGCTGGAGCGGCGGCCGAGAAGAGTCCCGCCGCTTGCACCTTGACACGGGACGCCTTCTCCCTCCTACCACGTGCTAGTCCCTAAATGCTCCTAACAGAAAAAGGGAAAAAAGGCTAGGGAACAATTGGCGCGTGTGTGGAGGTCGCGGAGGGGACGTCTGGCTTGGGATGGGTGAAGGAAATAAGGGGCTGGGTTGGCGGTAGAGGGGAAACTTTTATGAACGCGAGGTATGGTCTTTGTCGTGCGGGGTCCTCTTTAGGTCTCCCTCTTGGTTTCGTTTTGATTATTTCTCTACACAAACGAGACGTGTTCTGTGGAACTCGCCGCCAGAAGTACCAGAAGTCCCTCGAAGCGTTGGATGTGGCAGGGCATTCGTGAAGCCAATGGCTATTAGAGATAGCCTGTTCTACCTCAGGAAAGCAGAGCCTGGTTTTATTTTTCCTTTCTACAGTGACTGATATGTATGCGACTTCATATGGCGTGGTATGTAGGTGTCGGAAAACGTGCGCGCCTCCCTGGAAGAGAACTGAATTGGATGCCATTGATATTGTGCCATCTCACGCTCCAAGTCGTCTCGGGTAGGTCCACTCTCGCGTAATGCTCTGGACAACTACTGCTGCCGCTTCTTTGGCTTAGGGAAAGAAGGTGAAAGAAGGAACCGGAAGTTTTTTTTTTTTTTTTTTTTTTTTTTTTTTTTTTTTTTTTACAGAGGGTTTCCTTCGCGGAGAGTAATTCCGAGGAACACGTCTCTGGCCTGCTATACTCCATGCTAGGGAAGGGGAGAAGGGTGAATAGTAGAAACAGAGACTAATAATATGAGGTAATGGTTATGCAGTTATTCGCTCAGCTTATACACGCGTGCCGCGCAAACGAATCGAATGACATCTTTCGGGTCGTTATTACAGAAGAACGTGAACACACTCCACTACTCTGCGGACTGACAAAATTCCGCCCAAGAAAGGGTGAGTCATGAGGCGTGCGCGCGTGTCTCTGCGTGTAACTTGAGGTAGTAAGGAAGAGGAATAGGGGGTATATGCGAAACACATCTTGTAGCGTTGCCTCTTCGTAATGCCAGCATCGCACAGGGATTCTGCGTGCTTAATCTTACAAAGGAAGAGTCGACTGCGTTGACAAGCGCTCACGTTTGATTAGAGAGTCAAGGTTTCCTGGCGTTGGGTACTCCTCGCCCTGGGCTGAGGCTGATAAAACTTTATTCATAATAAGTGGGAGGAATAGGGGAAGTCAGCTAGCGTGCCGCAAGCCTTGGAAACTTTTGGCAACGCCGGCCCATTCGACGGCCTTGAACTGAATGCCAGTGTCATCGCTGGACCTTAGCTTGTCCCAAGCTTCTTTAGAGGGATCAGGCAAGGAAAAGGATCAGGCCCTGGGAAAAGCAAGGAGTGCGTTTCACCGCAAGCCTCGGTAACTCGGCGAGGAGCGGTAGCATCGTCGTGGGAACATAAATCCGGCGTCGTCACGCTCACGTGGCACGTCCCATCGCTGATTGGTCGACGGGGTGCCTCTCGTCATGAAACCACGTGTCAAGGCCGAGTTGGCAGATGGACACGATCCTGTGCAGACGTTTCTAGACAACCCCGCTTATTAGGTTGTAATTGAGCCGTAATTAACGCCGCGTGCGTCCGTGGTGGTAAAAAATCTCCGTGATCGGAGAGGGCACCCAGGGTAGTATGTCACATAAAGCCGTGTCCGGCGAGCAACAGTGACAGAGGGCAAGAAGCAACCGTAGCAGATTTCAAACTTCAACTCTATCGCATTCTGAACTAGTAATCGGATTAAGCGCCTTTTAGATTTCTGCACTTTGAAGGTGCGGTAAAGAAAAACCCGGGCAACAGCGCGAATTTCGCGCGTATAAGAAGAAGATCACGGCAATAGATTCAGGGGCCAGTGATGGAGACTAATGGTAAATGCGCGTCATAGTTGATGACGTCTAGACGGTAAGAGGGGGAATCTCGAGCCGCAGATCTGCATGCGTTTGCTTCGGCTGAAAAGTAGCGAATGCTCGCTTGCTTCACAACTACTACAAACTGGGAACAATTCAAAAACTAGACGCAGCGGTGCAGCTTGGTAAAACGCGTTGTGGCATTTTGATAAACTGAGGTGTCAAGAGCGAGCGACCTCCTTGTTAGCCATTATGAAAGGTGTCAACTGTCGCAATGCACGCTCGGTACTGAGATCTGCGCACCACTGCGTGTAATTTTCCCATTGCTACGTAACACACGCTGGTGTTTCTGGCTCCACAAGGACAGACGCAGTGTCACTACCGAGCGTGGCAGATCCCATTGGAAGGGAGGGGGGGGGGGTGGGGGAGGTAGGACGCTGAGCGGGCGAGGGGTGGTGTGGGCGTGTCATTGGCCGACACGCGTTCCCTGCACGAGCCCGCCGGTGCCCTTTGTGATACAAATGGGCCGGTGTGTTTGAAAAGAGAATAGTGCGTCAATCCCCCACCGTCCAAATCCCCCGCCGATTGTCCGCCAAGCAGGTCGAAATTTATGGCTTTTCATCACCATGTCCTGCCGACGCTTGCTTGGCTGCACAGACGCCTGTGTTTGAGTCCCGGTTCTATATGTGGCGGCTTGTTTTGCCTAAGCAACACAACCGGTCCCCTTCTTGTGTCCTTTGTCGCTCTCGCAACATCTTAGTCACGCGACAGCTCACCGCTTGTTACAGTTAAGCGGCATCTAGTGCTTAGCCCCTAAACAGTTACAGTTACTGAAATGTGTTTTGCTGCGTCATTGCTGTCCCGATGTCAAGAAAAAAGAAATAGACAGTTTAGCATAGAGAAAGAGGGCAGAAATAAGAATCACGTAAGATTCAACGATCTGTGGTGAGGTTGTGTACGAGCATCCAAATCTTGCCCTTGATCCCATATGCATCCCATGGTGCATCATATGGTACATCCAATGGTATATCCCATGGTACCTCGCGTACGCAGCGGGATGCATGTTCTGCCACACAAACATCGTTGCAAGTGCAGTAAGCCGAGTCTTGCGCGAAACAGGAAACTTAATTAGCCAGTCAAAAAAGAAAAAAAATTGTCGCACCACATGGTGTTCAACATTCAGCCCCCATAGTCAATCTTCCTACCGATCGCATGTACAGCTTGCCTCAGCGAAGGCGAACTAGATTTTTAAAAATAGCCTTTTGAGATATAAATGCAGCCTGCGGCGTTGAAGCAGCAGTTTTGGCTGAAATCAGATAACTCATGATTTATGCTAATTGGTAATATGGTTAACTCATTTCTATTAACCTTTTTACCATTTGCTGTTAGGCGTAATGTTGCAGTAAAAATGGCTGAGGTTTAACCCTTCTAAGCTTAGTTCGCCGAAGCGCGAGCATTGTTTTCCTTAATTTGTTTTTCTACGTAGCTGCTCAGGAACAACCATATCAGTAGAACATATTCTAGTCCACTATACTGTAGACATTATGTGCACGCGACGAGCCAAACAGACGCACAGAATCCATCTCTACTGAAATGTCCAGTGTTCGAGCTTTGTAGAATGCCGCCGTATTCTCTTTGCAGATACTCCTTGGTCAAGCTTCTTGTTGGCGATTCGCAGCCCTGTTAGGTAGCAGCCTCTCTTGTGGCGGCCCAGAACATAGCGGTCACGCGTACTTCCCCCTGATTCTCCGCCGGACTTGACGACACAGGTATGTACCGATCCACGTGATGGCCACTTCTGTTGCCATAGCTACCAGCGCAAGGTTCGCTCTCTCACTGAACAAGAATTTCACTGCAACCCCCCCCCCCCTTCCCCTCGTGTGGTGGTTTGCAGTGTGACATTAGAGAGTTGCAGCATAGCGCGATCCGTTAAGGCGATACTCCACCATGCGTTCCACTGCGCATGCCCAGCTCGCCTTGAGGGCACCAGATGGCGCCATATGCTGGAAAGTGGCCCGCAGGACTGCCGCGTCGGGAGCAATGAGCGTTTGAGCACTGGCAGCGCGCTTTAGAGGGTGACAGTGGAGGATCGCGCTGCGCTGTGGTGACTCCGTTGTGAGGGCCATATCACTTTATTTAAGGTGGTATGGCTGCTACCCACGGCTGGCTGCAAGTTTTCAATTATATGCAGGCGCCCAAGTTTAGCAGTAAAGGGTAAGTTATTAGCGGTGAGACGAAGCGCAGCGCATTTGTTTTCATAGAGACTTGTATCCTCCGCAATAATGTTGTTTTGACGCTGGGAGTTTTTAGTGAATAAACAATAACGAATAATATAATTAGGTAAGCAGCGTACTAGATAGCGTGATTCCCGGTTTTCTGGTCTCACCAACAGCAGTGGTATATGTAGCAGAGCCAATAATTACCTTCGTTAACACATGGTATATTTGTTCTGATTTTGCTCGTCCGTACACCATCATGGTGATGGCTTCAACGAAAAGGAAAATGAGGCAAGTACTAAATAAGAGCAGCACTTGTCTAGAGCAATACTTGCTTTTGGGCTTGTTGACAATATTCCATGTACCCAGGAAGCCAGCGCACGTAAAGACAGAGCACAAGAACGAAGAGAACGACAAGACTCCGTACTTTTTACTTGGACTATGCCATGTGAGCCCAGTAATTGTGAAATTAAAATGAGACAACCTCTTGTGGAAGAGACGAAAACTCCGACCTTTAGTCCAAGCAGCCAAAATGAAAAACCTTCTGTACTAAGCAGATGTCTCCTAAAAAAAAAAAAAAAGAAAGAAAGAAACGTCAAAGCAAATGGGGTTCGGGGCTGCTTGGGTGGTTGCTGGAAGCTCAGCGTCGCGTCCCTGATTATCGCTGCTTGCAGGAGGCCTTCTCCAGTCGCGGGACGTCCGATATTGCACTTCCCCATACCGGCGCATTGTTCTCCGGCAACTTTTGTTTCCTTTCTATACTTCTATTAGAACAGAACACGTGAGAGAGGTTACAGCGGACCGTACGGAAGCAAAAAAAAAAAAAAAAAAAAAAGGAGGAGGGAGAAAGGGGAGAAACCAGAAGAAGAAAGGCGCAATGCGAACTCGCTTCGGAGGGAGCAGCGCACATCTGCTTGGCAGAGAAGTAAGATATAGAGGGGGATTTCCCTCTCAGTGTCGCGAAACGGAGGACAACGAAGCGGGTGGCAGGGGCGGCCTTCAAAAATGAAAGATCGTGAGTGCATATCTGCGAAGCTGTGCAACCGGAGAGGGAGCCATGCTTATGGGATGGGAAGGGGGAGGGGGGGGGGGGGGGGTTCTTTTTTCTCACTCTGATCCCCTTGCCATCAGATCTGGCCGGGAGTAACATTTTCCCTTCCTTTCGTCTCATCCATTCCCCGACCCTTCCTTTCCGTCATTTTCCCTGCATGATGCCGTTGGAAGAATCCGCGGAGGGGATGCGTATAGGTACATTAGTTATTCCACTGCGGTGCGCCTTCCAAAGCCACGTAAAGTGCTGTATTTCTTCAGTTTCGTGCAGAGATTAATAATATTTAACGATAGAGAGCTAATGCTGCGTTTAGGATCGCACCGCTTGTGGTGCGATTGGAGGGGGGGGGGGGGGGGGGTAGATGTCAGAAATGGACAGCTGGGATTCGTGCTCTCGTTTCCTTGTCATGGAAGTGCAGACAAATGCGCGGAGATATTGTAGTTGCGTAAACGACGCGCTCATCAGCGTTGTACTGCGTCGCGATAGGAACGTACCATTGCCCCTGGAGTGGTATTTGAAGCGACAGCGGTAGCTGTATTTGGCGCGCACGCGTTAGGCGGTCGCCATTGGTTGCGGCTTCTGGATTTCACGGGGAAGCGTGTGTTCAGTATGAAGCTTCGAGGAGCGGCCGCTATGAACGTCGCAACGAAGACAATTCGCGAGCCCACAACAGGGCGTGCCGCGCCGCGTGGAAATGGCGTCACGTGTAGCTTTATGCCACAGCACGGGTTCAATCACCCTCTCGCCATGTACGGAGACGGCACTACGTAGCTTGATAAGAACTTCGCTGAGGCGTCCGTGTGCTGTGCGATGTCAGCTCATGTTAAAGATCCCCAGGTGGTCGAAATTACTTACACTACGGCTCCTCTTTCTGTCTATCCCCTTTCGCTCCCACGTTCCTCCCTTCCCTTAAGGCGCGGTTCAGGTGTCCACAGAAACAAGTGTGAAAGATACTCCGCCTTTTCCTTCCTGTGGATCAATTATTGGTTTGGGGGGTTAACGTCTCAAAGCAACTCAGGCTATGAGACGCCGTAGCGGAGGACTCCGAAAATTTCGACCACCTGAGGTTTATTTATTTATTTATTTAATCATACTGCAGGCCAATATGTTGGACTAAGCAGGAGGGGCAATACAACAAAAATATTGGAATATAAAGCAATACAGAGCAAAAAGGACAAAAAACTGAGGACAAACGTTCAACTCATGGTCACCAATGAAATGGGTGAAATTCAAGAACACAGTTCAACTTAAGGAGCCTTTGTTCTGAAAAGACATTCTAGTTCTTTTAGGCAGTCGTTTGATTTATGAACATTTGGTGGCAGTTCATTCCAATCGTTCACAGTTTTAGGGAAAAAACTGTTCTTATAAGAGTTTGTTTTTGCGAAAATTGGAGCTAGCATGTGCAGTGTAGTATGTCTTGTTCTTCTAGTAGTAGCTTTCTGAACGCATTTCGGAAGGTTTAGGGGAATTTTTTCTGACAGATATTTATGAAGAAATAGAAGTCAACTTACTTTCCTGCGTATGTCTAACCTGGGAATCTGATGTTCTTGCATAAGGAAAAATGGAGAATCTAGTCTTGTATTTGCAATATATAAATCTTACGGCCCTTCTCTGTATACGTTCCAGTTTATCTATGTCCTTCTTGGTGTAGGGACCCATAGTACTGGCGCATATTCCAATTTATATCTTATCTAGTCTTTTGTATTTGCAATATATAAATCTTACGGCCTTTCTCTGTATACGTTCCAGTTTATCTATGTCTTTCTTGGTGTAGGGACCCCATAGTACTGACGCATATTCCAATTTAGATCTTATACATGCATTGATTGATTGATTGAATATCCTTTATTGAATGGGAAGGCTCATGGCCATAGATGGGGATACAGGGGAGTAGACATAATCTTCATTGTTTAGGTCGCCACTCGAATCACATTGCTCTAACCAGGCCACTAAGCGAGCCATACTTGGCAAATATCATCTGTGTGTTAGCATCAGTTTCTAGAAGGACATTATAAGCTAAAAGCTTTGTACTCTCAGGAGCATTTTTTAGCTGATTTAAAAAAAAACTGATTTATTTTATAGGAAGGGAAAGGCGCGGTAACTGTCTCACTTGTTTTCTGTGGACACCGCAACCGCGCCGTAAGGGAAGGGAGGAAGGTGGGAGTGAAAGTGGAAAGAGAGAAAGAGGAGCCGCAGTGGAGGGCTACGGAGTAATTTCGACCACCTGGGGATCTTTAACGTGCGCTGACATCGCACAGCACACTGACGCCTCTTCGTTTCGCCTCCATCGAAACGCATTCCTTTTCAGAAAGCATAACTTTTGAAAAGCAGAAGCACAGATGTTCGAGATGTGTGTGGACCATGATATATTGCTGGTAAGGGTTACTCCTAAGTATTTATAACTCTCAGCTCTTTAACGTGCACTGACATCGCACAGCACACGGCGCCTTGCTTTTCGCCTCCATCGAAAAACTGCCGCCGCAATGATTAATTGTTATTATTATTATTATTATTATTATTATTATTATTATTATTATTATTATTATTATTATTATTATTATTATTATTATTATTATTATTATTATTATTATTATTATTATTATTATTATTATAAGAACTTACGCTGCATCACGCACGGGGGAAGGGTGGCAGTTCCTGGCCCTACGGGGCTGGAACGGTAGGTCAACGTCGCTTGCCGCGGGGGCTAGCCAGCCACTGATTTTTATCTGTTGTAGGCCGTCATTGCACCCGCCACCGCTTCTGCGGTGGTGGACGATGGCTGTTGTTGCGGCGCGCGTCTTTCTCTCCCTCTTCTTTTTTTCTTTCTTGTCTATTTTCTCTTCTGTCCGCACGAGGCAGCGGAGGTGGCTCAGCTACAGAGCCAGTAGCAGGCCCTTGCATTTTCTCTTCTTTCTTCCTACAGCCTCAACAGCAACAAAATCCCTTTCCCTTCCTATAAATAAATCATCTGCGTCACGCGCATATCACTGCAGAATTTGCACTGGAGAAATGCGTAAACCAGAAAGTATCGAACATGTTTTCTTAGACTGTCGGGGAAACATTTTTCTTCTGGGACATTCTGCAACTAACTATCAAAAAAGACCTACCCGTGGATGCATTTGAAATTAGATATTTATCAATTGAAGATAATGACCGGCTACCGCTGGACATAATCATGGTATTGGGCCTGCACAGTATTTGGCGATCTATAATGGCTTTTAGGCATGCAGACATTGATGCGAGGAAAATGCGGCAGTACTTTCGAGAATCCGTTGCTTGCGTTATTGATGTTTTCAAGACACAAGACCAAGTGCCAGAGTGGCTTCCAGGAATGGAATCGCTGCTACACATGCGCGAATTTTAATGGATCATGCAACCCGAGCTGGCGTGGTTTTTAATCCATGTTGTGTTTTTGTCGCGTAATATTTTGTGTGGGTACAATCAGGTTTTTGAAGTTGAAAAACAAAAAAAGCCTGCCGCGTTGTCCTCGAGGTGTGTCAGTGGGATTCCGCGAGTGACAGATACTGCGCCTTTCATTTCCTGTAAACCGATTATAGAACGCCGGAGAACATTGACGCGTTCAAGGGAACACTGGCTGTGTTTGACTAGGGGGCGCGCGATGTACTGTGTGCAGCTCCAATGCTCATGCTTTCGTACAAAGTGTGATTCGTATCCATCGTCATCGTTAATAAAAGCATTATTTTAAGAATTAAGTTCGTATCTGTGAAGCACAATCAATGGGGGGTCCGGAAGCATGGCCGCCTGATTAACACAGCAAAGCAACGTTTAATAATTGAGACGCATCAAACACAATCATGTCAAAAGGCTCTGCTGCACAATATTCCGTGGTTAACTGAGCTAAACCATCTGTGTTTTTTTTTTAAATATGCTGTCGCAGGTGGTGGAGCTACCCTCATGGAGGCTTGCAACGATTGTGGCGCTGTCCTGGACACCTCCGACGCCATGACAGAGCACCGTCGGGATCTCTGTCCATCGAGACTGGTGCAGTGTGACCGAGGTTGTGCCAGCATGATGCCAGCCCACCGACTCGAAGAGCACGACTGCTTGGACGAGCTGGACCACATGATTTCGCTGTTGCAACAGCGCCGCAATGATTTGATACTTGAGATGAGCCCGTACATAAGGAGGCCGATGCCCATGCACATCCTTCGCTTATTCTCGCTTCCGGAAAACTTCATCGAGGACGGGAGGCGTGAGCTGCACATTCGTTTCGAGAGGCAAATGGAATTTCTGCGTCAACTGCGCAGATACGCAGAGCAGCTGGATGGCTTGGCTGAGGAAATGGCCGAGGTACGTCAGCGGATGGAACGTCTTCTCGGCGCAGCTCCAGGTACGATGGGAATGTGCTAACGCGATAGCGTTGAAGACACTTTCTGCTGGATGTCCCGCGTCGGCGTTGTGAGTGAAAAATCAGGATCACGCCTCTGGCAGGTGGTAACTGGCAGGTGACATGGCCTGAAACTGATTGGTCGATGGGCTGTGTGACGTAGTCATGCCACGTGACATACCGGGTTGGCAGGTGCTGCCACCTCGGGTAACTCCTTTGAGGTAGGAACGTGAGATGGGAACCGAACTCGGGATCTTTATATGTACCATGACTATAGTGAAAAAAAAAATTACGAGGGACTTTAGCGACTAAAGTAGTGAAAGGAAAAAGCCTGAGAAGTCTCATCTTGTCTAGCGTTCCTGCCATCTGCAATCCCACACTTGAACGCGCGCCAAGGAACGCCACGTGGCAGGAGCGATGGCGTACCATCCAAACGCACACTTATCGGAGAAAGTGTGACAGATACTGCGCCTTCCTTTGAGAAGTATCAAAGAAAGGCGCCTATCCTCTTGTGCGAAGGTTTTGATACCCTTTGCCGGCGGGTACTCAATTGCTCGCGTTTCACTATGAGTACACGTTTTACCCTAGCCTCGTTCTTGGCTTCTCCGTAGTAAAGTGCTCGGAAATTGAGTGTTTAACCCTAAACGCCCTGTATATTCATGAGATCCTTCACCATTTATCGAGTTTCTCGCCTGTGACACTTCGTGCTTCTTGTTTGGGTTATCGTACCATCTTCCTGCTTTGCTTTAACGCTATAGTACCGATGACTCAATTCTCCCCAAAATCTGGCGTTGTGAGCAAAAAATCACGGGCTTGCATACCTCTGGCTAGCCATAATTTTCAGGTGACATAACCGGCACTGCTTGGCCGCTGCTTTGCGCGGCGTCGCGCGACCACGTGACATGACCAGTTTGCCAGGAGCTGCCGAGTCGGGCTTCCCAATTAAGTGGGAGGGTGAGGTGTACCGAATCCCAATGTCTGTGCTACCTCAGTTCTACACCAATGATACAAGGATCTTAATAATTAATTAACTATCTCAATGCAACACTACTTAATTAATTAAACTTAAGACTGGTAAGGTTGCTAGATTCGAGAAAATATAGTGGCTAGGGCACAAGGAAAACGCACACTGCCTTGCTCTGCCCCCCCCCCCCCCCCCCCCCCTTAATTTTTGTGGGTGTCTTTCTTGTGAGCTAGTCACTATTTCCGAACCCGCATGCATATTCCTGATGTCGGGTGGTCTTCCACATAATGCAGTACTTTACGACTGTATGCTGAAGAGTATGTGTGTTATAATAGAGGAACCAGTTAAGGGATTTCTGGTTAAGCGAGTGAAAAAAAAAAAACTAAAACAAAAACGCGTGCCCGCGAGCGGGGATTTCAAAGCTGACAGTGTCCCATCATAGTGTTAAAAGTTGAACTTAAGTAGAACTTAAGTATCCTTGCTCCCTCCCCCATTTTACTTGTAATATAATTCTCCGTGACTTTTTTATTTTTGGCTTCCTTTCAGGGGCCTAACGGATGGTGACTACAACAGGACACACAACGGATACTGCCAACAGTTTTCATCACTCTCCTATTTTTGGCATCTTGGTCCATTGTTAAATCAAATGCCGAAGATGTGAAGCATTTCGTTCTTGTTCTCACATATAACATTATTCCTGTTACAGTAGTGTTGTTGGTAAGAATGGCGATTCAGCTTCTTTCTTGGCTAAGAAAAGCCTGCGCAAGCGGTCTTTTGTTGTGTTCTTGAAGACTGCCATAAATATTTGAGCAAGAGTGCTGAGTTCTTGTTGCCCAGTTTGTTGGCGAATTTCTGTGCAATAAAGCTGTATTCTGAAATTTGAGCTTGAGCTTCATGATTTCCGCGACATGGAATGAAAGTACAGGCGCGGGAATATGTAGACGGAGCACTCCATCCTGTTCTTAATGCAATAACGCCTTTTCTGTCCCATAAGTGAAGAGACATAATTGCTCTGTGAGATGGTGCCCAGCGTCCACTAGCAGCCTTCGCACTCTACAGGTGTCAGTTTTCATGGGGCAAGCATTCAGAGATATTAGACGGCAGGGGAGAGTAACGTCACAAAGCGATCCGCGATCCGCTACCGCATACTCCACTGCTCATGCGGAGACCACCTTGACGGCGCAAGATGGCGCCACATGTTAAGTGGCGCCATCTTGCGCCACTTAGCATGTGGCGCACCAACTTCCGGTATCCATCCGGAAGTTGGTGCAGGCGCAATCACTGTTCCTGAAGCTCTGGGCTTTAGAGATAACAGTGGCCGGGTGAATAAACCGGCGGTTGAAACTAGCAAAAAACGACTGGCTTAAAAGCAGAGAAGTGACATAATGTTAGTAATGTAGGAACAAAATTTAATAAATAGAATGGTGGTTTAGTTAACCATTCTAAACCAATAATTAGGATATAGGGAGAAAAATGAGCATGATAGCTATTGCTACCACCCCGTTTCAAAGGGGACGCTCCTATATTCCATCCATCCATCCCGGAGCATACGCCCGCATCGGTGTGTCCAATCAGCGTGTACGCATTGGCGGCGCGCTTTCGGTAGCGGATCGTGGATAGCACCATGTATAGATATTTGAGAGGGTGCTCCGCTTACTTTTGCCCACATTTGTACGTTGTACGCAAATGACAGCCTGTCACGGTTTTACGCAGGCAAAAAAAAAAAAAAAAATGTTGCAGTCAGAAATAAGCCTTCTTGACGCTTAACTCATTGAATATAAAAGTTCACTTTAAAGAAAAGAGAGTGTGATGTTTAGGTGGGGGGCTTGTCGCTGGTTCCGTGGTGACGAACGAACAACTTAAGGGGACAGTCAAGACAGCTCTCCTAAATTTTTGTTTTTAACAAAATCTACGTACAGGTTTGCAATTTCAGGACATTTTTGTCGCTTGTGTGGCAAGAAAAGATGTATTAATTGCAGAGAGATTTCGATTTAGAGTTGAAGAGGCTTTTTCCGTCACACAGCTGCTTTAAACGTAAGTTTCACTGATGACGAAATTATTGAAAAATGGCATATATCATGACGTAATGGAGACTTCGTGTTTGGTGGCTGCGAGCGATGCGGTCCAGCAAAAGCTGAAACGAAGGGGCTTCCGTCGGCCGGCTGATGCAGGCTTTTTCTATTTGCTGTCGCTTCTTTTGCAGCAGCCAATTTGTGGTTCCCATTCCTGAGTCCCTCAACGAAGTTATCACGAACTCCTGCTTGTACTTCAGCTTAAACCTATGAGAAGAGTGGTCCCGCAACCAGGGCAGTTCTTTTTCCTCTGGTCTGTGCCCTGTACTGTCACACTGCGCACTTCTTTGCGTGTGCGGTCGCTGAACTGAGTCCTTCAGAAACACTCCGGACCTCTTTGGCTGCGCGAGACCATGAACTTGGCGTCCTCCGATTGCAGCTTGCTGGCGTGACTACCCAAGATACCACGACTGCGGCGTCCTCCGATTGCAGCTTGCTGGCGTGACTACCCAAGATACCACGACTGCGGCGGACCTCTGCAACGTGAGGCGGCAACCCCAGGTCCCTCGGACATATGCTGCCATGTTGAGCGGCGCTTCAGAATTTCATCAACAGGGAGACGCTGCCATTGCAGCTCCTACTGCGACCTCTGACCCGTTTGGGCCTCCTCAGTCTGGAGACTCCTGCCCGGATAACCAGCCGCACCAGATGTTCCTAACTTCTGTTGCTCCCTTGGGCCACGTTGGCAGCGAGGTGGTGGCTCTGCTCAAGGCGAACATCGATCTAGAAACTGAGGGAATCGGAGCTGCTACTCTCCGGGCCTCCCGTCGCGCCCTGACGGTTACCTCCAGGGACCCTGAGGACCTCAACCTGCAAGCCATCCAGTCAACGACTAACATTCCTGTTTCATACCGGACAAGAGTATATGTGGCCCCGATCCCAAATAGTATGTCCCCAGTCCACAACGAAGGCAGAAGAAAAGCCCGAGTGACTTATCTTAAGCGCGCAGTGGAACGCAGTCCGAAAACTGTCTATGTGGATGCCCCTCTATACGAGCATACATCGACCGCAGCAGCAGCCGTGGTGGTGGGCTCTTCTTACACAGAAGTCTCCAGCATGTCCATCCCGCACTGTACTATCACAGAAGCGGAAGTGGCGGCGATCGTGCTGGCCATTACCTATGAGACGCGACCAACCGAGAGCTTCACGTAATCACTGACTCACAAGCGGCGTGTCGGCTCCTTCTTGCAGGCAGAATACCCACAAAATTAGCTCACTTCACAACTAATCCATTGGCTACAAATTCACTGCTCAAACATCAGATCACTTGGGTCCCGGGGCACTCCAGGTTGGAAGGTGATGAAATCGCGGATAGGCTAGCTCGAGGTCACACAAACCAAGCGGCCACCATTTCCGATCTCACAACTAGCATTCCTGTCCCCGTGGCTTACGGCGCGCGACTTAAGTATTTACGCGAACGTCGGATTTACCCTCCTCTACTCAAGGGGCTAAATGCACAGGGAACGCGGGAATGGAGACAGCTCCAAACCAACACTTTCTCCAACCTACATCAATTTAGCATCATTTACCCAGAACACTACATAGACATACGCCCTTGGTGCAACGACTAGCCCACTGCCTACCACATCACATGGGGGGGGGGGGGGGGGGCACGAGCCCCAAACCTGCAGACATAAATACACACCATTCGGAAGCGCAGTGGGAGGCCACTCTGCTATGCTCTGGCCTAGCGACCCAGCGTAGGCTGGTAACTCAGGCAACAGCGGCAGCCCAGGCCATTGCAGTCTTTAAATGAAAACTCCCTTAACTGCGCCCCCCCCCCCCCTTTTCTTTATTTTCTTTTTGAAATAAAGTTTTTTCTCTCTCTTCTCATTGTTCTGCTTATTCTTCTTCATCGGTGACGTAAAACCGAACAATTTCACACCGATTTCGTGGTCGAATACTGTGCGCCACGAAGATAAGCACTTGTTATTTTGATATTTTAATAAATTTTAAATCAACGGTGCTGAAGAAAAAAAACAACTGAGGCATTACATTTTGGACGCCCTCATCGTTATTACTTAGCTGTAGCTTTCCTTATAATTATCATCATCAGTCTGGCTCCACGGCAGGGCAAATTAAGGTCCCTCCTACATCCCTCTGATTAACCCGGTCCTGTGCCAGCCGTACGTATTCGCTTGATTCCCGGAAACTTCCTAGTTCCTTCGGCCGCCTAACTTTCTGCGACATTTTGATATGCTTGCCTTTTCTTGGAATCCATTCTTGTTGCCCTTAACTACCATCGGTTATCCTCCTTTCACATTGCATGCCCAGCTCATGCCCGTTTCTTTTTGATTTCGACTAGAAAGCATGTAACTCGCGTTTGTTACCTTAACCACTCTGCATACTTCCTATATTTTAACGTTACTCGTATCCATTTCCATTCCACACCTTTCTTCGTTGTCTTCAATTTAAGTTGAGCCTTCTTCGTCAGCCTCCACATTTCTGCCCCATAGGTGAGTACCTGTAAGACACAGCTATTATATACTTCCCTCCTGGAGGATACTGGTAAGCTACCATTCATTATTTGTCAGCACTTGCCAAACACGCTCCATTCAAATCTTTCTCGTTTAGTTGTTTACCTTTCCTGGTACGGATCTGCGGTCTGACTAATAATATTCCCTTAATACTTTCAGTGCCTCGCTGTCTATTGTAAACTTTTGTTCCATTTTGAAGCTGCTGAACGTTACTTTCGTTTTCTGAGTATTAATTTTGAAGCCTGTCAGGTCTTGAATTACCCTTCTAAATTCGTCTTCTGAGTTACTTGACAAGGCAATGTCATTGGAAAATTGGAGGTGACTTAGGAATTCTTCATTAACATTTACCTATACATTTTAAAACCAGCTAAAAGACACAGCAGGGAAGAGAAGAGCACGAGAAGAGGCTGGTAACTGTTCCCATTCCAGCTCTTAAAATACTTCCTCTAAGCAAGCAGTTAATAACACTAGAGAGGTCGTGTCTTCTTGCCAAACACCCTTAGCTACGGGGACTTTATTATTATTATTTTTTTTTATGGAGGAGTATGGTTGCTGTGCGGTCACTATAGATAATCTGTGCCTCTGTTCTGCAATGCCTGTATGACTGCTGAGGTTTAGGCTGAGTGAAATTCTTTCTCTTCATGAATGAACGTTGAGTATAGGGGTTGATTATATTCTGAACATTTTTAGACCACCAGGTTGATAGCGTGAATTTGGTATATTGCAGAGTAACCCTTATGAAAATCTGCAGAAGCGTACAGAATTTACATTAAAGGCCGCCGAAAATACCCCGGCATCTGATTCCGATTTCATGATCAGGGGAAATTAACCATCAGAAACACCTCTAGTGTTGTCACAGCATAGGTTGAAAACATCTAAAGAAAGACCGCAAAAGGACAATGGTCGCAGTGATGGTGACGAGAGGAGCAGCAGGCCGAGGAATGCGGCAGCAAGCTCCCTCGTGCATTTTGAACAGATAAAACGACTCGATAACACATCGAAAAGAGCAGAAGCTCGCGGTCCACGTGGGGAGAAAAGAGGGGCTGGGAATAAGGAGAAGAGGGTGTGTATATGGCGCACTCCCTACTGTGCCGAGCCGCGGCGCTGCCTCCGCCTTTGCTTTTTCTGCTACATGTTTCCCCCCTTTGTTTCATTCTTTGTCGCAAGGCAAGGAGGAGGAGAGAGAAGGGGCGTTGAAGCGTTGCTTGGGCGGCTGATCGATATTCCTCGAGGCCCGGAAGTAGGTCACGCTTGCGGTTCTGAAAGAAGGAAGCGTCCCCCGGGCCAGGGAGGAACCCTTCGCTGCCACTGATGCTGCGGCTGCTGCTGCTGCTGCTGCTGCTGCTTGCAGCCAGTGATAAAAAAGATGAAAGTAAAACATGATATAAAAAAGAGAGGCTGAAAATTGTTTCTTAGCGAATGAAAGGAGTTTTGCACTTAGACAGAGTAATGGTTGGGTATCACTCGAATTTAGACCAAGTACCTAGGGTACGAAGGACCACGAGTGAATGAATCCACTCGGGGTTTGCTGTGTTTGATTTACAGTGCTTGCACTCACAGTACACGACATTGTCTGACAACCAGAATTACTTAATGCCGCCATGTGTCTATATAATTACTACCTTATTGTTACATCGCTGTTTTCTCGGTTATTGTTTGCTGTTCATTTTTTTTGCTCACTTTGTATTCTCATTATTGGCATATTAATTGCTCATTGTTTAGTGTTTTCTTAACTTCGTGTTAGCCTTCCTATCATACTCCTTCTCCTAAGCTGTTCATTAACAGCTGTGTTCATTTCCCGCATTTTGTTTTGCCTTATGTCGTCAGTTGTAGCCTGATTCGTTCCTCTACGCAAGAAGCAGCGCCAGATGCCACTTCCAAGGCACAAACCTTTTCTTTTCTCTACATGCAAATGAACTTTGAAAATAATGTATGAGGAGCAGATCCGCGAGAAAATGAGGAGAATTGAAATATAAGGAATACAGGGATAGACCACTACGGAGGGGTTGGTTTTCAACCTTTTAGTCAAAGAATCAAAATTTTAGGAAATTTAAGATTGCTAAACGGCAAGAAAAAAACAACAACTTTTATTGATGCCTTCTTTTTGTACGGTACAAACAGTTACCACATATATAGGTTCCTTTATTTGTAATTTCATAAAGTAACTTGTGCTTTCTGGTGTTATTTGTATGTATTTAACGCTTCATTCTTATTATGACTGACTACTACTCATCTTAAGACTGTAATCGTTGGGTGTTGTATTCAGTTCAAGTTCACTTGTACGCACACCTTCTGGTTTTATTTACTCAACATAATTTAAGGAACGGACTTTTGTTGCCTGTTTAAACTTTGTTCAAGGCTTCGCAATATATTTACCGATTTATTGAACCAAATGCAATACCTTATATTAAAAAGTGGCTTAAGAAGGGGCACCGAAGATAAAGCGACTACTGCGTCCGGAGTATCAAGTAACGACGTGAAGTTTCCACTGAACTTGGGAGAGCTTTGTGAAGGACCTTTGAGAGTTATCGCTGAGGGGATCATATGTGATTAAGCTTTGTAAAAGATCTTTCAAAACTGCCAATGAAGGAATTGGATGTGATTACGTGATTGAAAAAATCTTTCTTATTATGGTATCTGTGTAGATGTAAAGACAGAGTTTCCGCTTTGTTCCGGCGCTAAAATATTAAAGGCAAGCGCCACTCCCGTAATGCATGTTGTTTTCATCATCAGTCTTGCAAGCTCTAAGGCCGGAACCTTGCGTTCCAAAGGGTCTTCGCGCCTTCGCCTAAGTATCTCGTCGATCATACTCCAAATTAAAGTGATCGAGCGTAGCCGAGAATATATATATAGCTTCTTTCCTTCACATATATATATATATATATATATATATATATATATATATATATATATATATGTGTATGTATGTATGTATGTATGTATGTATGTATGTATGTATGTATGTATGTATGTATGTATGTATGTATGTATGTATGTATGTATGTATGTATGTATGTATGTATGTATGTATGTATGCATGCATGCATGCATGCATGTATGTATGTATGTATGTATGTATGTATGTATGTATGTATGTATGTATGTATGTATGTATGTATGTATGTATGTATGTATGTATGTATGTATGTATGTATGTATGTATGTATGTATGTATGTATGTATGTATGTATGTATGTATGTATGTATGTATGTATGTATGTATGTATGTATGTATGTATGTATGTATGTATGTATGTATGTATGTATGTATGTATGTATGTATGACATTCTAATCGACGTCTGCTGACGCACCACAGCAACTTTCAATAAAACCTGCAATGAACGCGCTTAGGTTGACTAGATGCTGCTTGAGCAGCGCTATTCACAATTTCAGAACAGATTTGGGAAGTGAAAGCCATCGATATGAGTTATTAAAAAAAAAGAGAGATCATGCGTGCTATGTGTGCCGCTGCCCCTTACGCGTCGTATTCAGAGTGATTATGAAGCGGTGAGGTGTTCTGAAGGCATTTTTTTTTTATTTGACCTCACCCCCGGATCCCTTTTCCTTTTTTTTTTTCTACACTGCAGTTTCTTCGTACAGGTAACCCTTCTCTAAGCGAAGTCTGTCGAAAGAGAGAATGACGAACGTCACTATAGCACTGTCGCGGTCTTGATTCTTTCGCAATCTCCTACCCTGCTGCGCAGGAGAGAGCATTCATTTATTTTTTCTCTCGCTCTCTCTTCGACGCTCGCGGGAGAAGGCGAAGGCCTTACAGCGGTGGCCCAGCTCGGTCGCGCAATTTCCTCCAACGGAATGCTTCGAGCGTGGCGATGAAAAACAAGGCAAGGCGCAGGCTCGTTGCCATGGGAACGTCTAGGAGACCTGAGCCTTCACTGCTGCCCCCCCCCCCCCCCCCTCCCTCTCCTCCCCGCCTCCTAGGCGGCCGCCGCGTCGCAGTGGACCGGCTCTAACCGGCTCTCCGAAGGCGAGCTGGCAAGAGGGCTCGGATCGTGATGGCCAATCTTTGCGGCGCGTCTCATGCGGGTTGGAAAAGATATAGAAGTGCTGCTGCTGCTTTGTGCAATATTTGTGTGTGTGCTTTGGTACGCAGAGTATGTAATGGAGCATCACATTGATTCGTGTTCTGTACCTTGTAACGGGATGCTTAAATAAAGGCGACTGGGCAACGTACTGTTATATTCGGGGTTAATTTGAAGGCGTTTTCCAACTGAGATCAGTTCGCGAAAACGCAAAAACTGAACTGCAGGGCGAGTATAACGGCTAATTATTATTATTTTCATCCTAGAAAAGAGGTGAACTTGCTATTAGTGCATTCTGTATTTGCCTGGAGGCAGGGCAGTGTGGCTACACTGATGGGTTTTCCCTCGTGGGTTCGACTTCCCTTTGCGAGAGTCCGAGTAACCTGTGTGCCTCTTCTCAATGTAGGTCGTAGGTCACACGGTTACCTCCTTTAATGAGGACACAACGGAAGGTGTTGCGTTCGCTCAGGGAGAGTGAACAGCTTTTTTGTTCTAGAACGCTTGGATGGAGGCGAATTGCAAAAATGCATGCGTGCTGAGATCTCGGTCCAAGTTGCAAAATCCTCTTTTCAGGTATCCAAAATTAAGCAGGCGTTGCGAGATCCATATTACAGCAGCCAGTTTTGAAGCCTTTTTTTTTTATTTAGTACGCATCAAAATCAAATACAACCGAAAGATAAAAAAAAAAAGAAAAATCCACGGGGCTTCTCGTTGTTGAAATCGAATTGGCTTCGCCGCATAAACACTAGCCTTGCGGGAAAGTACGCTTCGGCGAAAACAGCCTTGTATACGGCGAACTCTGCTGAGTGCTGTCAGGTCATTCGGCATATGGAGTCTTGTTAGGTTCGAATCCTCCCTTGCAGCGTACCTCGTACCTCACTCTAGCTTCAGTACGCACCTTGAGAGACGTTTATCAACTGCGAAAACATTGAAGAGGAAAACATAATCCCGAAGCGTTTATTGCGAACAGTTGGCTTCGCTGCAGTAAGCATCTTCTTGCGGCAAAGCAAGCTTTGCAATGACTCTGCCGAACTTTGTTGTAAGCTAGCTTCACTACAACTACTTCATACGTGAGGCAAAGCAAGCTTTGACGAACTAATGTACCAAAAGTACCAAATGGAACTAATGTTCATAATGTACCAAATGGCTGAGATTTTCACAATTCTCAAGTGCCAACCTTGCGTTGCCTGCTGTCGATAGTCAGCATAGCATGTTGCGTTGCTGGCTATAGCAGTCAGTAACCGTCTCGAGGTGGTCATTGCGGATGAGCTACTGTGTTTCTGAATTCACACACTGCACACAATCCTACGATAGAAACAGTTTTATATGCTTTTTTCTTCAAATCAAACCGTTACCGTTTTCAGTGGTCAGTGAGGTTGTCTTTGTGAAGGTTCTCTACTTTTAGACAGGGCTATTGGTCTTTCAAAATGATGAAATATGTTAAGCCATGATGTTAGCATCGTCCTGGTCTGCACAACTTGTATCACATCAGCCGAGAGACCAAGAGGCACTTGCGCAAACTGCTCTCGGAGCTAGCTCACAGCTAGCTAATACCAGGATTATACCTCCTGCTGAGCTCTCAGGCGCTCTCAGATGGGCAGGCAAGATGCCCATTGAGCCTTTTTTTGCCTCGTGCTTTTCGTGATTTATTGTACCTGCACAAAGTGAGGTGAAGATCGTTTTGACAGAAATCCCGAAGAAGTGATTGCTAAAAAAGGCACTGAAACTAAAGAAACACAACAGAAAAAAATCAGAGTGACCACTCGCACAATTCATGTGTTGCGAGCGAGTCCATGCACTCTATATAAGCCTCCAGATGTGTTTCTGCCAAACATGCTGCGTGGTTTCGTTTTCATTCTATTGCAATCCACGTCGCTTTTCTCGAAGTTTTCAACAAATTAAGATGAGAAAAGTAATGTTAGGACTACTATAATCTTATTCACTTCTTGGCATGACACACAGAATGGGCGGAGCTGAGACATTTCTTGGCGCAGTCTCATTGGTGAGCCTTGTCAGAACAGCAGTAAGGACGGAACCCGTGGAGATTGGAAGACTTCTTGGAGACTGGGCGCGACCCGGATTAAGGAGCTTGTCCAATCGCCGAAGGAGACCGCCTTGGGCCTCAAGACGTGCGCCAGCCAATGGGAGACGCGGGGGCGAAGGGCCGGCGCACGCATTGGACAAGGTGCGCCGCTCCCGAAGGGCGGTCCCAGGCGCTCTTCTTAGCCTCCTCGGTGAGAGGTTTGAGACTGCGCCGTGAAGACGTCGCCAGCGCGCGCGTGGGCGAGACCGAGAGATCGATGCCTCCTCGCCGCCGCCGCAGCAGCGCCTCTCGGCGGGCCCGGGCTCCGCAGAAAGCAAGCCCGCAAAGCACCCCCCCCCCCCCCCCCTTCCACGCTCGCCCTTCGCTACTCCTTTTTTTCCTCGTCTAGGATCGATAACAGGCGACATTTCGCTGTCACCTCCATATTTTGTCCCAACTCCTAAAGCCAGGCCCATAGATGCCGAGGAAGAAGTACTGGCGAAATCAAACTAGAATTACAAACCTTGTTACACACAAAAAAAATGTCGACCATGTACTCTGTTCATTCCTGAAATTTCAGCGACAAAGTTCTTGAGGTTCAAACTGAAAGTGGGCCGAATTTCTTGAGCTCGAATGAAATGTAACTAAAATAAACAGATAGGAGTCAGTTGAGGAAACCATAGCTAGAACCATGTCGACGTTAAGGTGTCTCTTCACTACGGCAAAAAAAGCATAGATTAAAATCAGAGACGCCTCTGTGGGAAAATTTATTTCCAAATTAATTTTTGGCCTTGCACAACTGATAGCCAATGCCTGTTGGTGCTTTCGCTTCACATCTAGAACTCGATGGGAATCACCATGATCGAAATCTAAGGAAACGATTGCCTATGCCAAGAGAGCGAAATAACGAATCGAGTATCGTTACACCATACGGTCTCAAATCGACAAAAATGTGTTATCGGTTGTGAGAGCGAGCACACGCTCATGAAATACAGGACTGTCTTAACAAGCATTGTATAAGCGGCTGTTGAGTACGGTGAAGTGATTCTGCGTAATGTGTGTGTGAAGTATGCGGCCAGGCCGTAATGTAGTCGGGTAGCCCCAGCTGACGTGCGGGGCATTGAAATCTCCTGCCAGTAGCAGCTCGTGGGTGGGAGCTAGGGATGCAGTGAAAAAGAAGAGTGGTTTGAAAAGGCAGTATTCATTTCTTGAATTAATCTCACATTCATTCCTGCCCTGAATTCCTGCGTTCATCTCATTCACCAGTCACGACAGAACAAAAGGAATAATAAGTTATGTTAGGGATTGGTGAGAATAATGTCCATCTGTCGCATAGTCACGAGCCAACCATGAACTGAATTTTAGCATGTAAAAGATTTCAGAGTTTTGGACCACGTTCATGAAACACCACTTAGTAAAAGTTGTTCTAAGATCGCTCAGAGTCACGCAGAAAGATCGTAGGTGTTTTTCCTGCGAAGTCATGAATAACAAATGATCTGCGACATATTCATTTCGGCTCTAACTGCTAGCTCAAGAACACGTTTCAAAAGAAAGTACATGAAATGCAATGCTGGGGTAGGTTGTGTCTCTGTATGGTCTCTGTGGTGCGCATTGGTAGCAATATGGCGCTGTAGTTCCTTCGTTGGTGATAGTATATGACTAACTTGCTTTAGTGCAAGCCTCAAACACTGGGTAGAGTTCATTATGTTGAGTGGAAGTTCGTGAATTGTAATCACACCGCAGTCAGCTCAAGTTCCATGCACCTTCTAGATGTAGAAGGTTAAATGTTATACTACCGTTCGGTGTTGATGCTGCAACCGCTTGGTGCTGGATGAAAAAAAGTTATCAACCCAATTGCATTCAAAAACGAGTATACGCTGATTTAATCACGAACTATAGTCTGTGAGCTTGGTAACTGCCTACGGCGTTATGAGTAGACTGACCCAAGATGAGTCCGAACGGTCGGATTGGAGTGAACAGAGCAGAGGAGGTCAACACAGATTGTGCTCGAAAAAATGTGCTATGCACGGCTAGCCTAACCAAAGTGAGCTGAATGTTCCGTCCTTAATTATTACTATTATTTCATTTGTGATGGCGCAGACTGATGACCTTCTTGTGTAAGGTGTGTACTCCTCTACAGCGCTTTTTAGGGGGTGTATTAAACAACAAAATATTTAATGTTGTCGTTAATGATAAATACAAAAATGGAGCAACCATGGCTACCTATTCAGCCTCTGTTATACATGGACATTTGTTTTAAAAAATGCAAAGGAGTAGAGAAGACCGCAAAACAAAGTTTGACTAACAACTGAGCTTTTTTGAAGAACATCCATTCACATCTCTCATGGACACGCACCTGAACCAAAATGTCCTATATTGACGAGTCAGGACACAGATACAACTTATCATGTTTTAGAGAGGGCACAACAATAAGAGAGCACAACAATGAAGGCTCAGAAACAGATATCGCAGTAACTGAACTTTACTGCACATACGTATACCAGGGCACGTAGATAAACAGATGCAGGAGCGAGTAAGAGCGGCTATACAAATAACGAAGCAGATGTCGTTTCTTAATAGTAGTTGGTTAACACTTCAAAATAGTGAGAGCATATATGATGCCCGCTGCTTAATCTTTCGTCTTCTCCGGCAAACCGCAGAAATGCCGCCTCTTGCCGCGTCCGATGTTGCACCGAACTGCAGCGTTTATCGTTCAATAAAACGACCAGACTCTCCATCAGCCGTTCGCCGTCCGGCCGATGTTTTCCGTTCGGAGCGCGCGTTGCCTCTCGAGGCGACAGATGGCGTCTCTACGGCCTCTTTAATTCTCTGGCCCTCGCCCGCGCTATCAGGGCAGCGCTGGCACCTCGAGAGGCGGACGACGCGCCCTTGCGACACGCCCGGCCGCCTGGCTCGCTTCGTAGCGTGTCGCCCAGCGATACTTGAAGATAACGGGCCAGATTAAGGAACGACGGCCGGTGGGGAAGGCAAACACACCACGTGCTTGGCCTCCCGACGGGTGGTATAGCTGCGCAACAGGAAACATATGGCTCGACGGCGCCCGTGTTTGTCATGTGGCGCGACACTGCACGTGCTCAGCTATGTGGCCGGCTATCAAATACCGGATATTTTCGCTAAATGTAACCAACGTTTCAAAAAAGACGCATGCAAGCGCTGTGACGAACCGGATGACTTTCTACACACACTACTCACCTGCCCCTCATTCCCACATCCTCCTGCACCAGAGGTGGCCCTAGATTACTAGGTGCAACCCCTACTCACTAGCAGACATGACATTAATTGAATTACAGTAATGAAGTTACTGTAATTTAATTACTTTTTCGGTAATTTGTAGTGTAATTAATTACTTTTTCAGTTTGATAATTTAGTAATGTAGTGAATTACTTTTGGTAGTAATTTCGCAGCAAAGTAATTAATTCCTCTTGAAATTACTTTTACTAAAGTGCGCCATCACTCCATCGATAGACAACAGAGTAGAGTGCGCGAAAGCAGGAACGACGTGCTGCAATCCGAAGCCAGCGTAACGGATTGGCAAAAGGAGACAGAACTGAGCAGAACTATAGTCAACTAGAATACTCTGGAGAACAAGTTGTTGTTTTGTTTAATAGCTTTACTTAGTTTTTGCATTTATGGAAACTAGAAAGTAATTTCAAAGTAATTTAATTACTCAATTGAAGTAATTGAAATGTAATTTAATTACTTTTGGGGAGCAGTAATGAGTAATGTAATTTCATTACGTTTCTGCGATTTTCAGCAAAGTAATTAGTAATGTAATTTAATTCCTTTCCTAAAGTAATTTTGCCATGTATGCTCACTAGTGCCTCCAATTGGGGCGGCGCAATATTCTTACTGCGCTTTCTCTAAGATAGCCTTCAGAGAGCTCTTCTTTGCTTTGTAAATAACATAGAAACTGTAAATTGAGGTCACACCGCATCCAAAGGTGAAGCAGCCATTGTTTTCGAACACGGTACTGCTTTTTAATGCGAAATCATTACTTCGCTATGTTCACAGATTTCTATCCGCAGACCACGTCAGCAAAATCGTGTCCGCCGCAGTTGTGAGTGATTGAGAATTTATTTATTTATTGCATGCTGCTAGCCTGAATGTCAGGCTTTAGGCTGGAGTAGGGGGTAAAGAAGAATACAATTCACGAGAATACAAAGTATATTCAGTCTTGCGAAGGACGACAATGAAAAAAAAAAAGGCATATCGCTCGCACAGATCAAAAAGAAAGAAAAAAGTGAAGTGCAAACTGGTAGAGGTTAATAAGTGGTGTCAATCAATAGAGGGTGACGTAATGTAGCGTCCGAGAAAAATAATTAGGTCAACAATTTAATTAAGTAATTAATTAAACACAAGAAATGTAAAAGTAAAGGCAAAAATGGTCTCAACTTGGTGCCACATTTGGATGTATCAAATACTAAAATAGTTAATTAAATCACTTAATTAAGGCGACGTAAAGAATGTGACGTCACGCAACTGAAAGTAGAGCCGAAAAAGGGCATAGGAAGAGATTGGCGCGTAATTTAAAAGTACCAAAGACAAAAATGGGTAAATAAGAAGTGAATTAAGCAACTAGAAGCAACCAGAAGTAACCAACAGCAGCATCCACGCTTTCTCATTGCCATTGCTCAAATGCAGATTCTGCAGTGCTCTTTATTTTTTTCTCGATAGACTCGGCAGAGCTGTTGCAGCTCAGTTTGGTATTATACTTTCCTTACGAAAGCGCGATTTCGTTCTTCTTCATGGATCACTAGAAAAAGCTGAGGTAGTTTTATCGCGCAGCCTTCCCTCACAAAGTCGCAAATCGCAATTGATTTATCTCACTTGTCGAATTCTTTAACGCGAGAACATTAACTCCGGTCGAAAAAATATGTCCGATTGCGTCAGCATCGGCGTCGGCGTTGACGGTTTGAAGCCTTGCAGCCATAAAAAAATCTCTACCGTGTCTTTGGTACTTTTCAAGCCAAGAGCATTAGTATTTTTACGCCGAAAAAAATAAAAATTGTCTGACGGCCCGGGCATCGACTAGTTCAACCGTTTGAGAGTGACTAGCGTGTCTGAGAATTGTCGGTTCATAGGCGACATGGCTCAATGTAAGGTGCAATTTCCTTAAACAAAACAGTCACAGCAGAAGGAAGGATTCAGAATCAACCAATAATTCTATGTCATTTCTTCATATACCGATGATAACATAATTATATGTAACATACTGTGTAAATGTAGCACCCCAATGTATATGCCGCACGAATCTCGTCGATCGTACGTGAATTTGTTTTAATGCTCGTCTTTGAATACGAGATTACTGCATAATTAGAAGTTTCACGTCATTGCTTTCCTGTACGCGCGCTAACACCAGGAGCCGCTCTCACGAGGGGTGGACTGCCTCTTCGAAATGAGGAGCAGCGTTATCGTCTTCACCTTCCTCCACCCTTTCTCCCCTTTCCCTGCTTACAACCCCCTCGGTTCTCTTCCAGGTTAGAATTAAATCGCGCTTCGAGAAAGAAAACTATGAATCGAGAAATAAAAAAAAAAAGCACGAAGCGCAAAATCAACAATGCCGGCAAATTCTTTGCCATTTGTTAGCTCTCGCAAAGCGAAACACCTCCAAGCTGTTCTCTGCTGCTGATCCTCTTTCTTGCTTCTCCCGCTGAGCGCGCTTCCCTCGTCCTTAGAGAAAAATCGCGCGAACGTCGTTTTAATCCCCGCGACAACAGACGCTTTTCGTTGTGCCGCCGAGGAAAGGGTTGTTTCCGTCAGGTGTCATGGAAGGAGTGTCGCGGCATAGACGTTGATTTGTGTGTTGTTCCCCAGAATGCACAAAGGAAACAACAAAGAGCGTTGAAGAAACGCTGGCTAGTTCGAATAGGGGGCGGGTTGGGGGAGGTATGCGGATATGGGCCGCAGGTATTTGCTTCCCGTTCCTTCTTCCGTGAGTTTGTTTTCTGGCCCGAAATGAAAATTCATTAATGAACTTCTTCCCGTCTTTCCCCATCTCCTCTTTTTGTGGGGCGCCGAAAACAAGGTGATGGAGACGTCGTTGCTTTGATCCGCTCAGCAAAGCGCCACTGTTTGTGGGATCAACACTGTGTTGTTTTTTTTTCCCTACTTTTCGTAACAACGTTCGGACTTGGGTGGAACTTCGGTGTCTGTGTTTTGGCGGAAAAAGCCTTTGGAAGGAATTCACCGAGATGAACCGTAAATAGAAGTCCCCGTTGTTTATGGCGAAGAAAAAGAAAAAGAAAGGTAGGGGGATTATACTGCTTGAAAGGAAAGGTGGGAAACAAAAGATGTTGCCGTTCTGAGCTCTCGAGGAGAGAGTTTTGCGACGCCGCTAAAGAAAGAACGTTTCGTATTTTCGGAAGCTTTGCTTTCTCTCCATTCGATACGATTCGATGCTGAAACCTCTTCGCGAAGCTTGAGGTTTGCTGTCGGCCGGGAACTTCTGTTTACGCTACGATATACCATACAAGACAGACAACTTCCCCTTCTCCGAAACTTTCTCGATGCAGCAGTTTTCAGGAAGTTGAGAGAAAAAGGCATTGCTATATTCTTTTTTTGTGTGTGTGTGTGTGTGTGTCTGCGGGAACATGGTCCGAAAACCATGCCTGAACATAAAAGAATGCTTGATGACGAGAAAGCAACGAACCAGCTGCTTGCATAAGTTTTTTTTTCTTTCGAAATACTTGCTCAGCAGGAAGGATGCTCACAAGAGACAAACCTTGAAAAGCACGGCGCCCGTGTGCTGTGCGGTGTCAGTGAACGTTAAAGAACCCCAGGTGGTCGAAATTTCCGGAGTCCTCCACTACGGCGTCTCTCATAGCCTGAGTCGCTATGAGAAACCCCACAAACCAAACCAAACTTACTCACTGAACAAGGCACTACAACGGCAACCGAAGAAATAGGTAAAACACTTGAGCGTGTCTCGCACAAGCTGAAGGTGGCCATATTTGAATGAAGAAAAGAAAGAGACAGAATCCAAATAACTGGTGCTGTTAAATTATTGCAGAAATGCATGTTAGGGTTCTCGGTGAAAAACAGAGGAGGTTTATCGCGGTTAAACTTACATATTCGAGCGTAAGCTCTTTGTTAAGCACGATTGTCCGCGAGCCTGATTCTGCGCCTTAGCATCGTCGCCCTAGGACAGGCACACACCTCATCCCTGGCGAGACTAAGCAATCAAGCACCGGCGAAGCACTCGTAAAAACTTCCAGCCTAGTTAAGTGGTCAGTGAAAAATAAACCCAGATGGTCGAAATTTCTGGAGCCCTTCACAAAGGCATCTTTCGGCTGAAGGTGAAATTTGCGGCGGAACATCATCTTGGTAGTTGCAGCTGTGCGAAGAGTAGAGATGATACGCTCTAAAGTTTCATCAATTTTGCACCATAATTTATCAGAAACTCTGGTGAGCGCACTGCAGAGTAGACCCGGGCAAGAATCTAGTTCAGATGTCACCTGGATTAAAATATAAAGAGTCCTGCTATGCTTAAAGCTGTATGCATGATTAAGCAGCGTATTACGTAAGTACCTGCCAGCGCTATCGAAATGCCATCGAAGTGAGATAGGGAGAACCGGAGGAAGAGGAATAAGAAGATGAAGAAAAAAAAAAGAGAAGATAAAGAAGAAGACAGCCTTTACAGAATACGGATCTTTCATGAGCAATAGATGAAAGAACAATTTTGCCACAGAGGCACCCCGGATTTCGAAAGTATTTCCACGTTTCCTTTCTATGCCCAAATTTTGAGGTTCCGCCCTCCATTCGAATCAATCAGCAGTGTAGGAACATACACTTTAATATGACGCCATCTAATACCCTAATGAAAAGCCGGGCTGCGATGAAAATTGACTACCCACTCATAAAGCCTCGCGGAGAGAGACAGAAGAGAAGAGTGTGTTCAGTTTGTCTGAAACGTGCCGCGCGTTTTCAATCGGTCGAGGTCAAACCGATCGCGGTGCTGCAAGTTGCGCTGAAAGGGCCGAGTGATGGCAGAGGGGGTGGAGCGGCCATAAGGACGCTCGGTCGGCACGGAGTGTCCCCATATATACGAGGTGGAAAATTGCGCGCGACCTCAATTTACCTCAGGGGGGCGACGGAAGATAAAACAGAAGAGAGAGAACACGAAAGAAACCTTGGGACGGCGGGCCTCCGGAGAGGTGCAGATCGAACTAGCGCCATGAATTATTCATCACCCGTTGCCACAAGAAAGCGGCCGCAGTCAGTCGCGGGCGGGATGTCTCTCAAGAAGATTGGATTTTTTTTTTTGTACGAATGTATACTTATATAGCCAAGTGTATACTTTGGGCCGTGCTGACAATCGCGTGCGAAGCGTGGTGTTTCGGTTGTTCGAATGCTAAGGGACTGGGGTATATTTGGTGCTCAATTTGCAATGGAGGCGCTAATGTGTTTCAATCTGCACATCGCCACAGCAGCTCTGTCTGTTTCATATTCCTTTTCTAGTGTTTCAAGGTGTAAAAGACGTCGAGATTCGCTTGCCTTTTCCGTTATGGCACGCTTAGCGGACGGCGCTTAGAAGCATTTGACCTAAGAAGGGCGTGTTCGTTTGAATTCAGCGAGCGCGCTAAGTCCTCTCCTGCCAACTGTGCAGGCGGCACATAGAGCTTAGCAGAATTTCTTCCGCTCCTTTGAAACACAACAATTGTGTCTTCTTCGTCATCCAGCATTTATATTATAAAAGATGCCGTGTCAGTTAGCCTCCATCGCACCCTTCTGGATATCTATTTTCACATAGGAGGTGGAAGTGGGGAGGGAGAGAATCCGAACTTAGAATGGCCCTGGGTAAATGAAGATAGCTAGGCAAGACCCAGAAAAAAATTAATAAAAGGAGTGAATATGATTAAATTGGCATAAGAATACAGGCCTTTTCTATTTCCATGCAACTTTTCATCCGAAAGGTATGAAAGAGAGGCTGAGGTGA